>NC_056733.1:1186986739-1187034239 GCF_019279795.1 Protopterus annectens | reverse complement strand
TGTAAATTTTTACTGGAAATACTGGAATTCCTTGAATTCATCATCTAGGCTAGAAGATTATTCATCATTATGCCTCTACAAATTACAGTGCCAAATATATCAATGTTCACAGGCATGAAGATAAAACAAGATTTAGGAATAGAGAAAAATATTATTATAAATATTTTACATGTGGTAGCTAAGATAAATCTTAGTTTGGCTCCTTTACAGATAATTGAGGAAGAGTTTTTCAATATTCAGAAGCTGGTCAAAAAATACCAGTGAGCATAAGTTTGATCTTTGTTTTCCAAAGGAAATCATTACCAGTGCAATTATTTAAGTGTGCAGTGACAACACTTCACTTCTTTTAGGAAATTTCACCCTTTTTAAAACTGGTAAGACTATGCAGTCGGTGTGTGTGTGTGTGTGTATATGTGTATACACACATATATATATATATATATATATATATATATATATATATATATATATATATATATATAAATTTGGGTGCACCAGCACATGGGGGTACAAGGAAGTTTGCCACCAACAAAACACTAAAAGATATTTTTTTCATCATTCTGTGTTTCAAGTATTGTTTCTCATTGTTTCAGATCCTTGGGATTGTGGAAATTGATTCTTCATTGTAGAGTCTTATAGGTTTAATAAGGTGTACCCAACTAAACCATCCTTTTATATCTCATAACTATTACCTTCTTCTAAAGCCCCCCAAAAATTAAAAAAAAAAAGAACAAGATATATGTAAGGGCCTGCAGTGAGTATTTAACTTAATATGTGTGTAAATGTTGTACGGTATGACCTGGCAGACAAACAGAATGAATAATGGTATTTTCACTATATAAAATTTAAATAAAATAAATTAAATCATTAACTTAACTATCACATAACATAATATGTGGTACGGCATTAAGTACAGATAGTTTTTTAAATCTGTTTGTAAAACAATAGAGAAACTCATGAATATTCTATCAGATGAGAATACAAGCAAAAAAAACACAATTTTCTTATTTGTCGTTCCTTATTTCTAAGCATATGCAGAAAAAAGGCAGAAAAAAGTTAAATGCTTCTGAAATCTAACCTATACTCATGAACAACAAATACAATTAGAACGTTTTCAATTCCTTTGTCTTTGGTATGTAAAATTAGCATGAAAATAACTATGATCTTTATAATGTTCTATTTTTAAGTATTTAAAGATATGAAGAGTCTAATACACAGTTACTGATTGTTCTAATTCAAATTATACAAACTAAATTGTTTTCTAATTAGACTAATGTGTAAAATGCTTAAATACTCTAAAGAACTAACCAACTACCATCCCATAACCATCCTCTCTCCTCTTGCAAATATTTTAGAAAAATGCATTCACAACCAGCTTCTAAACCACCTCCTCAATCACAGCCTCCTTTCCTCCTCACAGCATAGCTTCAGACAAAAATGTAGCACTAGCACCACCCTTCTGTCTTTCACTAACACCATCCAACATCTCATAAATGAAGGCCAACTTGTCTCATCCATTTTCCTTGATATGTCAAAAGCCTTTGACACCATATCCCACCAAATTATTTTAACAAACTCTCATCCCATGGCCTTAGTTCATCAGATCTAGTCTGGTTCCATAGCTATCTTTCCAACTGACAGCAAGCTACCAAATGGGAAAACAGCCTTTCCTCCTTACTCCCCATCTCTGTTGGGGTCCTCCAAGTTTCTATACTAGGCCCTCTACTCTTTACAATATTTACAAATAACCTCAGCTCTGCAAATAAAAGTAAGTGGAAACCAGTCTTTTGAAACTAAATTCAGCAAACATCACAGCAATTTTTTTTGCAGGAGCCAAGCCACCCCCATGCCTACTCCTCCCACCCCCCCTGGATTTATTTATACCAATTCAGAGGTCGTACAACAGTGGAGAAAAAAGCTAACTCCAGTGCAGGTGAAAGTAGTTTTGGCACACTCCACTTATCTTTTCGCATTTGCTGAAACTGCATTCATCTAAATGATATGTTACCATTCTGGCTATAGGAAAAAAAATACATCTACCCTGTATGTTAATGTAAAAAGACCATCTTCCATTTAGATGTTTTATTACACATGCTATTTATTTATTTAAAAAACTATAAGGATGTCTACCAAATTCTTGTTTAGTATTTACTTCAGAACCTAGTACAAAGGTGAGGAATTATTTCCATCAATTGCAGATATTATAATTAACTGTAGATTCATTTTAAAGTTAGTGAATTTGGTTTTGTCAGAGTAATCTAGTTGTTACCACTGTGAACAGGGGGAAACAAGTAAATATTTGTGTCTTTTTGCTTTTGCCAGGGTAGTCTGGCTGGTGGTGCTGTCAGCCATGTGACATGGAGTTGGCATTGGAAAGTTATCATCAAATCCTCCTTCTAGGAAGCATCTTGTGTGTGTGTGTGTGTGTGTGTGTGTGTGTGTGTGTGTGTGTGTGTGTGTGTGTGTGTGTGTGTGTGTGTGTGTGTGCTGCGAGTGTGTATACACAAAAGAATTTTGGGTAAGTTTGAATTAAGATTGAAATGGGCTAAGATTAAGATGAGTGGAATCCTGAGGAGCCAAGCATTTTAACTGTGATGTGCAGTTGAACAGTGTAAATCTTATTTGGTTATGCAAGGTGTTTGACTATTACTTGAGACAGGAGTGTGCATTTGCCATATGCCCTATAAGGCCAGTCTCCCCTTGGTGAGACCCTACCCTAGTCAACATGTCATTTGGTAGCATCAGGTAGAGTTTGATTGTTCATTCTTCACATATTCTTCCAAACCACATTAATTTACTCCTCCATAATTCTATGCATACTAGTATCATGCAACTTTTCTATCAGACTCCTCTGAAATATTTTTATTTTATTTTATTTTGACATTTGTTAACTGGATATGTCTGGCTGAGTGAGAACCCATTTTCAGCCGAGGCCCAGGGGAAGGGGGGAAGCCCCATAAGAAAAATGATTACAGATTACAAACAAGAGGGTCACAGTAGTTACAAGATATTTTAAAATACATGAGGTTTTTAAATACAAGACTGAAGCACTTCTAGTTTGATTAAGTACATGATAAAAGACATATGTAATTCATGGTACAAACACTGTTGTTACATCAGTAGGCAGAACTGAGGAAGATAGTAGCAGCTAAAGGTGGTTACGACAAAGAAATTGCAGGAAGAGAGACAGTAAGGAGAAGTGCAGGCAAGCAAGCTGAGGAATAAGTTGAGAAGAGTTAAAATAAGTAGTGTGGAAGGGAAACGTTAGTGAATAGAAAGCAGTAAGGAAAAGTGGAGGGAAGAACAGTAAATAAGTTAGTTAGGGCTCTGGCATGTACACATCCGACTTTTTAGGAGGGTTAAAATTAATGCTTTTTTGAGGACTTGAATGTGGGGAACATTTCTAATGTTCAGTGGGAGTTGATTCCATGCTAGGGCAACTAAGTAGCTATATCAGTTTTGTCATATTGCTCTTTTTGGCTTATGGATTGCTAAGAGAAACTGATCAGAGCTTCAAAGAGAGTGAACGGGGGTGTATGGGGATATAAGTGAGGAGATGGTGAGCCAGGAGATGGGTTTTGTAGAACAGAGAGTGTGTGTACTGTATCCTTAAGAAACATTTCAAGGACAGAATGTGCATACAAATAGCAGGCACGTGTTAGCTTCAGTGTCATTTTAGAGAGCAGCCAGAGAGTGAGCATGTATGAATGTAATAGCTAGTTTGTATATAAGTTTATCTAAGTTAAAGTTATTAAGCCTCAATCCTGATGTGTTTGTACATAATAAACCTGCTTGAACAGAACCCACAAAGACTTGTCTATTACATCCTGACTAGACGAGCGACATGGGGTCAGAACCAGGATTCCAGAGAGTGATATTCAGAGCTGTGAGGTGCAGAGTTAACAGTGAAGGTAAACTGAGAGAAACAAGCATGAAAAAGGGCAAGAAAAGAACAAAAGGTAATGAAAACTTACATGAATAGTCTGTTTTATTAAAAAGATAAGACAGAGCATTTCAAGGGCACAGACCACATTATTAAACAAGCAAGAGGCACAAAAGGTTTATTAATTAAACAAAATGTTTAAAATTAAGATATTTGATAAAACAATTATCAAAAAAGCACATAAGGGGTTTGGAATTACCTTGGAAGTGCAAAACAATCATACTTAAGGCAAAATGAGCATGTTTAAAGTAAAACGGCCACAAGAAAAGTGCAATGGGCATGAAAAGAGATTAAACAAGCAAAACAAATATAATAAGGGCAAAAATGGCACATTAATCATAAATAAAGCAAGGTGATTGCATGTTGTTTGGCAAAGTACTGTGTTTTGGCATAACTACTACTTCATATTGTATTCAGGGCAGAACTAGTGTAATTTGAAGTATCTCAAAGTGTGTAAAAGTGCTTACTGTGCATGTATTCCAAAGAGTTTTTTGTGTGCACAGTGCAACTATTTGATGAAGTACAGTCAAAGTACAGCCATTTGAAAAGGTTTCTTGTGCTTGGTGTGTCTATTTGCAAACTGACACGATTACAGAGTGTTTTTTGTAAGGTAAAGAATTATCAAGCAAAGTACAGCCATTTTGGGGAAGTTTCAGTGTGCCATGTACTGTTTATTTGCAAAGTGCAGTACTTCGAAATGTTTCTTACTCTGAGATCTTGTGCCCAGTTCATTCGTACAGTGCAGTTATTTTGAAATGTTTCTTACACTAAGAGATGATTTCTTACAGTACAGTAATTTCAAAAGTGCATTACAGTGCCCGAGAGATTTATTTTGCAAAGTGCAGCTATCCAGAGGCTTGTTGTGCTATTAGGCAAAGTTACAAATATTGGCATAAATTTCTGGCATGTTTATACATGTGTGTGTTGGTGCATATTTGCAAAACCCTTCACTGGTATGTGTTAATAATGGCAGATGGATTTCGAAAAACCTCACTTTTATTTGATCAGAACATTGCAGAAAATTGAGAATATTTTAGCAAGAGTACAATATTTTTATGCAAGCAGCTTATTCTGACAAAGATGCATGCACTAGGGCATTCATTTTGCTAAATCTAGCTGGTTCTGAGGCCACTGAAAGAGACCGTTCATTTGTGTATGCACCAGCAGTATATGAGGGAGAAGGTGAAAATCATCATATTGTTGTGCAGGCTGAATCAAGGGAAGACCCTGAGTGTTTGAAGTGTAAATTCAGAGAAATGTTTAATCCTCAGACAAATATTAGATTAGAGAGACATTTATTTTACAAAAGAGATCATAAACCAGGGAAAACTTTTGCAGCTTATATTACTGACCTGAGAAACAAAGCTAAAATGTGTTGGTTTGGTGTCTTAAAAGATGAGTTAATAAGGGACTGGCTTGTCTGTGGTATTAATAGTGCTGCTGTGAGAAAGATTTTGCTTTGTGACAGTGATTTAATGCTGAGGAAAATTATTGAGATTTGTCAAATCCATGAAGTTGCAGAAAGACACACAAGTATGCTTGCTGGTGATAAGAGCATGGTTTCAACAGGCTCTAGAGCAAGTGCAGACAGCATACAACACATGGCAAACAAAAGCAGGCCTAAGCACATGGCAGCTAAAGCCCCTGCTGGTTTTCATGGAAAACCACATAGTTTTTCAGCAAGTTCTAAGAAAGGAGGATGCTCAGTGCAGTACAAACGTGAATCAGCAAAACCTAAATCTAGCATTATTGTTAACTGTGAACAAAGTGAAGAAAACCTTGTAGCTTCACACTTTTATTCAAAATCTTGAGCACTTTCATCCAGGTATCTCGGACGTCATCAAATTCTGATGAAGTCTGAGATACCTGAACTAAAGCACTCAAGATTTTAAATAAAAGTGTGAAGCTACGCGGTTTTCTTCATTTTGTTCCTGGTTGTTGTTGTTGTTTTGTGGACATGTTCTGAGTTTATTGTTAACTGTCACAAGTGTGGTGCCAAGCATGAGTCTAAAAGAGAGAAATGCTTAGCATTTGGTCAGCAATGCCACAAGTGTAAAATATAGAACCAGTTTCAAAAATGTTGCAAATCAAGAAAACCTCACATAGTTATAAAGAAGGGTCACTCAAAATAGCAAGTTGATCATGTAGAGAGCTGCAACTCTACTTTCTACACAGATAGTGTATCAGTAATTGTTGAAAAGGTTGATGTAGTGAATTTGTTGGCAAAGAACAAAGTGTTTTGTCCAGATCAATGGTAAATCCACCAAGCCTAAAGTGGGCACTGGTTCAAAGTGTAATGTTATGTCAGCAGACACATTTGCTAAGGTGAGAACTAATGAACAACTCAATGTGGCTAGGAACTGTTATAGCTTGTTATCCTATATAATTTGCAGACCTGTGCAGTCATTTTTGGGTCTCAGAGACAGCTGAGAATGAATCTGCTTTCGTTTAACAAAGAAGTTAATCATATAAGCAATTATCTTAGTTCCAATTTTTCTCAAGGGTATGCTGACGTTTTCAATGTGGCAAAGTTGGGCAAACTTCCAGTTATGTATTCTATGAAGTTAGACCCAGAGGTCAGTCCAGTAGTCAGACCAGCAAGAAAGGTTCCAGTAACTAAGCAGGATAAAGTCAAAGCTCAGTTGGATAAAATGGTGCAGTAAGGTATAATTTGTCCAGTTACAGAATCAACTGAATGTGTGTTGTCCATGGTAGCAGCCCACAAAAAAGGCTTAGACAAAATCAGAATATGTATTGACCAAAAATATTTGAACAAAGCATTAAAGAGACCACATCATCCGATGCATACAGTCAAGGAAGTTGCAGCCCTAAAACCAAATGCCACTCTTTTTTTTCTGTCTTGGATGCAAAAAGTTCATTTTGACAAGTAATGCTTGATAGCAAATCCTCATTACTGACTACTTTCAGTACCACTTTTGGCAGATATAGATTCCTAAGGATGCCATTTGGAATAAATTCTGCAAGTGAAGTCTTCCAGTGTGCAATGGAGCAATTTTTTTCTGGTTATCCTTGTGCCATAATAAGAGATGATTTATTGGTTGGAGGCAATGGTGAAGCAGAGTATGACAGAAACCTTAGGAAAGTTCTAGACAGAGCACGTGAAGTGAACTTAAAGCTCAATCCTCTGAAGTGCAAATTCAGACTACTAGAAGTTACACATGTAGGTAGTTTATTTACCAGCACTAGCTAGAGACCAGACCAATCCAAGCAAGCAGCCATTCTTGAGATGCCAGCAGCAGATAATGTACAACATTTTCTTGGCATGGTCAACTATTTAGGCAAATTTATACCAGACTTTAGTGAGTTGACAGCACCTTTAAGAGAGCTGTTGTGCAAAAATGTTACATGGCCTTGGTTGAAACAACATCAGAAGGCATTTGAAGGCCTTAAGCAGAAAATTGCCACCACACCTACATTAAGATACTATGATGTCAATAAACCAGTAACTCTTTCCTGTGATGCTTCAAGATTTGGTCTCGGTGCATTGATTATTCAAGAAGTCAGACCAGTAGCCTATGCATCTAGAACCCTTACCCTGACTGAAATGCAATATGCTCAAATTGAGAAAGAACTTTTGGCAATAGTATTTGCATGTTCAAAGTTTCATGATTATATCTATGTTCAAGTTACTCAGATTGAAATTGGTCACCAACCTCTAGTTACTATTCTAAAGAAGCCTATGCATTCAGCTCCAGTGAGATTGCAAAGGATGATTGTCAAATTTCAGAAGTACAACTTAAAAATGGTCTATACAAAAGAAAACTTCTTTATCTGGCTGATACCTTATCCAGATTTCTCAGAAATACAATGGAACAGCTTCATTCAGAGAATTTTTACTTTAACGTAATGGAAGTGCATAATTTTTCTACCACAAAATTTGATGAGCTGAAAGATCATAAAAAGACTGATCCAATTCTGCAAAAGCTCAACCACTACATTAATGCTGGATCGCTGTCAAAGTAATCTAATGTGCCACCTGGTGTAAACATATTTTCCGTACAGAGATGAGATGTTGATGGAAGATGGCATTATTTTCAAAGGGCTTAAAATTGTTGTTCCTGCTTCCTTACAACATGAATATATCCAGATTTTGCATCGTGGTCACCCAGGTTCCAAATCTACCAAAAGAAGGGTGTGAGAACTAGTATTTTGTCCTTCTCTAGTAAAAGATATTGATAAAGTACCTGCTTCTTGTTCATTATGCAATAGTACTAAATTGCATTTGCAAAGAGAACCACTTCAGCTAAGTCAAGTTCCTGGATTACCTTGTTCAAAGGTAGCTACTGATGTATTTGAGTGGAACAATCAGCATTACTTAGTATTGGTAGATTCTTATTCGGACTGGTTTGAGATTGATTTACTACCTAATCTAACGTCCACTGCTATCACTAAGTTGAAACATCATTTCTCAGTCCATGGTAGTCCACACAAAGTTATTTCTGACAATGGTATTCAATTTACTAGTAAGTTGTTTCAGAAATTTGCAAGAGAATGGGACTTTGTACATGTTACTAGTAGTCCAGAATATCCACAGTCAAATGGACTAGCTGAACATGCAGTGCAGAGTGCAAAGCAATTACTTGAATGGTCAAAGCATGATAATACTGATGTATTTTTGAATTTACTTAAACTCAGAAGCATCAGAGACTTTTATCCAGGCAAATCAGAACAACACTGCCTATTAGTTCCAGTTTATTGAGGTCTAAATCTAAGAACAACAGAACAATAAGAGCCCAATTATTCAGGAAGCATTCTTTCCAGAAGTCCAGCTATGATAAATTGGGCAGATTTCTTCATCCATTGAAACAGAGACAGTAAGGATACAAATGGCGAAAGGTTTCGACCGGATTGGTCAAGTAGCAGATATATGTACCGAGCCGAGATCCTACTTCATAGAATCTGAGGGTATGGAGTACAGGAGAAATCAGAGACATCTTCTTCCTGTACCAGAACCAATGTTAAGCATTGTTCCTGTGATACAGACTCTAGATCTCAGAGCAATACAGACAATGTTCCTATTGCAGAATGTGTCTTAACTTCTTCTTTCATTCCCAATGAAGTTCCTGATGTCTCTAAGGTAGAACATCCTGTAAAGACAGTCCCAGCTGCTAAATCTAATTCTAAATTTTATGTCACACAATTTGGTCATACTTCCAGACCTAGTGTGAAATACACAGAGACGTGGACATAATTGTTTATGTGTATCTAGTTCTGTATAATTGCATGACAAAGAATTAATTCTATTGATTGCATGCCAACTGATGTTGTCAATATTGCATGAACTATTTCTCAAAGAGGGAGGATGTAGAACAGAGTGTGTGTGCTGTGTCTTTAAGAAGGGTCTCAAGGACAGAATGTGCATATAAATAGCAAGCATGTGTTAGCTTCAGTGCCATTTTGAGAGCTCAGCCAGAGAGTGAGCATGTATGAATGTAATAGCTAGTGTGTATATAAGTTATTAAGCCTTAATCCTGATTTGTTTGTACATAATAAAACTGCTTGAACAGAAATAACAAAGACTCGTCTATTACATCCTGACTAGAAGAGTGACAGGTTTGTTTAGGATGGAGTGAATAGTGGACAGTTGGGGGAGTAAGAGTTGATGGGGGAAATTCTAGCAGTTTAAAATTAGTAAGGAAAGGCAATGGTGAGACTTGTAAGGTTGATTTTCAGCGAATCTGGCAATTTTGTTGTACGTGAGTTTAAACTTGGTCTTTATAGAGGATTATAAGTTGGTCAGGATAGCTGAGGCACAGAGAAGGCTGGGAGGAAGATAGGCATAGGCAAGAGAAAGTCTAGTGTCATTTGTGAGGAATGACACTAGACTTTCTCTTGCCTATGCCTATCTTTTAACGAAAAACATTACTAAAATATAACACACACACACACACACACACACACACACACACACACACACACACACACACACACACACACACACACACAAAACAGGTATACCCAAGGGAAATTTGAAGAACTGTCAAATCGACTGCTGGATATCTTGGAAATTTTGGGGGAAACTAGAGCACCTAGTGAAAAACAAATTGGATATATGTAGGATGCATAGACTCTGCACAGAAGTTATATATAAACAACAAAAACCAAAAAAGGATAAAATAAAACAACAGCAAAATCCACAACTTTCGAACAAATTTATTCTCTCACTCTCTGACGTCTCGGCTGTAGCCTTCAAGGAGTATAAACCTTACAATTAGCAGAACTACATTTATACAACTACACAAAAACAATTATATAATAAAACAATTAATGTAAATTAATTACATTCATTACATTAAATCAGTACTTTCCAATTAAAATCTTCATTAAGACCTTAAGGCTGCAGTGTGTTGAATTTCAAAATATATACAGCTTCTTTATATAATAAAGTACGCTTAATATTAACCTTGGCATGACAAGAATGGTGTATTTGCTCTAAAACAGTACCTTGTAACCCTTCATTTTTACTTTGGTGAAAATTCTTAAAATGCATAGCCACAGAAGTTAACCCACTAGATTCCGACTCTAGAAAGTGGAATCTGCCAAGTGCTGTGAGACATTCATTCTAATCAAACCAAATCTGTCATTCCTTGGAGTTCATCATGTTAAGTGCATTTATTTAACCTTTGTTTACCAGAAAAGTCAAAATGGGACAGAGCCCATTTTCAGCGGAAGCCCAGACATGCACTCGAGATGCATGTCTTTGGAAGGAGTAGGGGTGCCACATCTTCATGGTGGTGTGAGAAGCTTTACTTTGCATAGCAGGCTGTCATTATTCCTGCATGTCTTTTCTCTTTAACACATGTAGAATGTATTCTTATAAGCTTGCCCATTTTCAAATGCATTCTTCTTATAAAACAGATTCATTGGATTCTAAATTCAATAGCAATATATATATATATATATATATATATATATATATATATATATATATATATATATATATAGATAGATATATGGTTTACCTATAAATAGTCGCACAATGTATGTGAGAACTACAAATGTCTGAACACTAACAGCTACACACTCAAAAAAGTGATGTACAACCTCACGAACACACACTATCAAACTGACCTGCATATCACATCCAGCATCTAAACGCACTGGAATTCCCTACCGCTCTGGACCCAGGAACAAGTGCTACCATGGGTCCCATGGGGGGGGTGCAGGTTCAGTATTTGGTTGGGTGGCATCAGATTTCAATGTGTCAACTGCTGACAGTCAGAATAGCCGACAGGTCCATCCCGCGACGTTATTTCTTACTGTTCCGAACATTCAACATGTTCATGTTCATTTTTGTTAAGGTAAACCTATATATATATATATATATATATATATATATATATATATATATATATCTATATATATATATATATATATATATATATATATATATATATATATCTATATAGGTTTACTTCATAACACTGAAATTTCATAACGTTGAAATTTCATAACATTGAGGCCATAACATCGAAAATTCAAAACACTGAAAACTCAGAACATTGAAAGTGTGCTTCATAACATTGAAAACTACATTACACAAGTAAATAAGATCCCCTCCACTTACAACAACACCTGAGTAACAAACACACTTTCTACAACATTTTAGTAGGGGGGGGCAAGCCTCCTGCACCCACCCATGTGGGGTCTCTGCCCCCACACCCCCTGTAAATTCAATATACCAACTCCAAGATCACACTGCAGTGGAAAAATGTCAATTTCCTATCCTCAATGTATGCAGGTTATAATTAGGTTCATAGTTTTGAAAGTCAAACTTGCAACAGTCATTACCCTTTCCTTGCCATTGTTTTTGCCAAAGGGAATGATGATGCATTTCTTTGCATTCAGTTTGAGACTGTGACTAATACTCCAGTTGTTGGTCTGTGTAAGACCCTCATGGAGTATATTGATATCATTTAGGGATTTGATGATTGCATCTAGTTTGCAGCCATCTGCAAACTTGATCAGCCACAACCCTTTAGTTTTGACCAAAGTTCTGAGAAATATATATGAAACAGTAAGGGGCCCAACAATGACCCCTGTGGCACCCCACTGGTAACAGGTCTGCTGGTTGATGTGGAGTCACCCACTTTGATAGTGTGTGTTGGTTTGTGAGCCAGTTAGCAACCCATTCTATAACAAAGGGGCTTACATTCAGTTTGCCAAATTTATCAGTAATACCTGAATGTGGGATTGTGTCAAAAGCTTTTGCCAAGCTTTGCCAAGCTTTGCGCAGCCCCCCACATCAGTGGGTGTGGGGTCCAAAGCCCCCCACCTATTTACTTTTAAAATCTGTACTTTTTGTTTTATCTTCTTTTTTTAAATTAAACTAGGTGCTTCACCCCCCACCCCCTAACTATATATATATATATCAACTCCGGGGTCGCACAACATTGGGGAGGGGGACAATTCCCAGTTTTATGCCTTGAATACTGGCTTTCAATCAAATGAAATTTCAGTGAAATGGGTTTAGGTCAAATGGTCTTTCGATCAAATGAAGTAGACCCATATATATATATATATATATATATATATATATATATATATTTATATACATAGATAGATGTTGATTAACTGAACTATATTCTTAGATATTTAACAACAATACACCAAACACAAGAATACACGTGATAATATGGGCTAGTACCAGCATAGCTAGCTGAAGTTTTATAAAGAATATCTTTTGAATATCAAACTGAAATGTACAAGATGCTTGTCTTACAAATATATTGGAATTCAATGGTGTTTGAGTATCACACTGATTTGTATAGATGATTATGTTACAAATGTATTAGAATTGTATGGAATTTGAATACCAAACTGACTTGTACAGATGCTTATATTACAAATCTATTAGAACTGTATGGCATTCGAAATGTATTTGTAAAGTTGCTAGTGTTGAAAAGTATATCGGTTCCTGCTGAACAGAAATGAAATATACATGCAGGTAGTAACTGATTAAATGTATATACTGTAAATGAGAGCACTGGAAGAGCAGAGGTTAACCAGCTAGCTTACTTTAAGAAAAATAAAGGAAGTGTAAATGAGCTGTTAAACCATTTAAATGGCAGCCCACAGTGATGAATAGAACTGGAGATGGTAGGTCTGGAAGAAGCCATTGTTTATTAGCTTCAGTAAAAAGAGAGGAAGGGCTGTGATTGTTTCTTGGCCTCAGGCCTGCCATAAACATTAAAAAAGCTCTAGATATGCATTTTTTATATGTCTATGCTATGTTCCTCTCTCAATTTCAAAAGGGGATAGTGTGGAAACCTACAGTCAGCTGACCAGATTAGGTAATTCTGCCATCCATGGAAATTACAGGGAGTAAATTCTCAATATTGAGTATTCTGTTTAGGAGCCTGTCTAGAAAGACTGCTCATGTATTTCATCTTGTCTTGCCCAAGTACGTTATTAGGGAACAGTAATTTCTTTAGATTAGTCAGGAATATATAAATATATATATATATATATATATATATATATATATATATATATATATATATATATATATATATATATATATATATATATATATATATATATAGATTAGTTTATTACTGTTTTTCTATATTTGTCTGAGTCTGTCCATCAGTATTATTTTTTAATATTTCATGTGGTTTGTTGCAAATACATATTCAGTATTTTCCTGCTCTTTTAGAATTTATTATTAAATATACTGTATTTAAAACTTTTATTGTGGCTGATCCTTTTAGAAAATATTTAACCTTTGAGAGTGCCTACATTTATTTGGTGACACTGTGGGACTAAACTGAGAGTCTTTCTGTGAGGTCAAACACTACCATTTGTATTAGTATTAATATTGCAGAGTATAATTGGGTACTCATTGTAAGGACATTAGAGTAGCTGTCTGGGGGAGTGCCTAGTGGCAGTGATAACTACCTTATTGTCTGGGAGAAGGGGGCACTGTGGGTAAATCTTGCCAGCCTTTGCCAGGTGCGTGTATGTGTGTGGGGTGAAAATCAAATCTGACAGAGTGTGTGTGTGTGTGTGTGTGTGTGTGTGTGTGTGTGTGTGTGTGTGTGTGTGTGTGTGTGTTAGCTACATGGAGCAGGGACACAAAACACTGGTCTCACAGAGAGGGTGCTGGAGGAATTAGCTTGGACACTCAGCTGAGGACTTAACACTATAGCTGTGCTACTGGGTAGACTTACTGGGGCTCTGGGGGAGACAGATATAAAGAAATCCAAACCCTGATCTGACTGTGTCCCCTGTGTGCTCTTATGGGAAGTTATACTTGGTGCAGAGAGATGAATCTGAGAATACTGTGTGCATCTATTTCTCTCAAAGTGAACAGCCTCCCACCAGTGTCAGTGGTGACGACTGAAGCTCCTTGATCACTGGTCCAGAAAGGGGATGTCACATATCAGTGGAGTGATGGGATATTATTTGAACTTCTATAGCCTGTAAGCAGTTATAACTAAAGGAGGTGTGTACTTTCAAGAAGCCACAAGGTGAACATTCAGAAGTTCATATCACAACAGTTTTTATTTATTTTTTTTGTTAGCTTAGTTACTCAGGGAGAGCAGGCAAGGATGGCAGTAGATGATTATGGCAAGCTGACAAACAACCAGCTGGCCAAGGTATGTGAAGCCAAAGGACTGCTGCATGCCAACCTGACTAAAGGTGAAATCATTTTGGCCCTAGTCACAGCTGAAGCACAGACCAGAAACCAGGAAGATAAACAGTTTTGACATTGGGGGTGTGCAGCCCTCAGAAACAGGACAGTTAACCTTTTCCTCAGAGGACTTAAAAACCCATCTGCAGTTAAAGAGACTTGAACTGGAGGCCAAATGGATGGAATTATAATCAGCAGAGTGAATGCAGCATTTGGAGGCTGAAGAAAAAGTGACACTGAGACATTTGGAAGTGGAAGAAAATCAGAGGAAGAGGCAGCATGAAAAGGGAATGCTGACTCTCCACCATGATCATGGAGGTAAATGGGAGGGGAGTAATTGTACCCCAAAAGTAATAAAGGTCACTAAACGTCTTACTCAGTCCAATAAGGTGATACTTTTGATAGTTTTATTCATATGTTTGAAAGAGTATGTAAACAGTATAATGCTGACCGAGGACTCTGGGTACAGTTCCTCACCCCCTTACTCCATGTTAAACCTATAACTGTTGTTTCCAAATTGTCTGATACTAATTGTTTAGATTATGAGAAAGTTCAAATCTGCTTATTAGAATGTTTTAAGTTAACTCCTGAAGCATACAGAAAAAAGTTTCATGAACATAGACGCAAGGCAGATGAAAGTGTATGTGATTATATTGCTGAACTAAGCACACATTTTCATAGGTAGGTGAGTGGGTATCAGACCACCACTTTTGAAAAGCTGGCAGACCTTTTGGTGAGGGAACAAGCCCTTAGCATTTTGCCTGAGGGCATGAGAATCTGGCTGGCAGACAGGAAATGCAACTGTGCAGATGAGCTGGGCAAAAGGGAATGTCTACTTACCAAGCAGGGTAGCACTGCACAAGACGCTGATACCCAGTGCTGCACATGCATATAAAGAGACCCATGGGAAGCAGCCTAAACCACCCCAACAGAGTTCACCAGTAATAGGAGAAGCCACTAGTTCAGGTTACATAGCCAGGGTCTAGGTTCAGATGTTTTAAATGTAACCAGTGGGGGGGTCATATAGCAAATAGATGTCCACAGAGACAAGGTAGGGAACACAAGGTGGGGGAACCAGCAAGTGGGAATAACAGAATGCCACTGGTAAGGTGTCTGGAGACAACAGGGGTACCAAACTACCATCAGAGTTTATATCCCATCTTGGTGGATGGAAAACAGGCCACTTTCGAGAGAGACACGGTCTATGATATAAACATTGTGACGTCTGAATGGTTAACAAAGAGAAGTACTTGCTTAGCCAGTCCACTCCTGTCAGAGCTTTAGGAGAGATCCCCACTCAAAATGCCTTTGGCCAGGGTTCATCTTGACTGGGAGGGTGGAACAGGAAGCAAACAAGTAGGTGTGTTTGAGGATAGCCCTGCAGATGTCTTGATAGGGAATGATTTTGATAATGCAGTACCTTGTGTGCATGTAGTGACACACAGGCTTGAAGACAAGCATTAGGGGTTGGTAGCCTGGGAGAGACCCGGACATACTGCACACCTGAAACTAGGAATGGTGATGAGGCTAATTTGGGGGGGGGGGCTACCTTGTAGCAGTGAGACTGAAGGTGAGCCCAGTTGCTGGTAGGTACTGATGTTCCCTTGGGCAGGGTAGCTACAAGGGAAGAGGTGAGTGGTAGTATCCAGGCTGACAGTGAGGCACTGCTTTCAGAAGACACCAGGCTTGCTGTGAAAGGGAAGCTGGGAAGAATTGCAAAGAGGGAGAGAGAGATAAGACAGGCTCAGCTCTTAGACCCACCATTAAGAGGCTTGTGCAAAGTCGCTAAAGAGGAATCTAATCCTCAAGGAAAAGTGAAGTCTGTATACTGGAACAAAGGGTTACTGTACAGAGAGTGGACCCCTGAGAGAGAGCTAGAAGGTGAGGTAATGCAGGAGCTGGTAGTGTCCAGAGCCTACCATCTGGGACTTCTAGTCATAGCCTTTGACATTCCCTTTTCTGGTCATGTGGGCATAAAGTGTACCAAGAGACATATTATGCAGAACTTTTATTGGCCTGGGATTGAAAGGGATGTAACAGGTTATTGCAGGACCTGTGAGCAGTGCCAACAAATTAGGCAAGGCAGGAGACAAGGTCAAAGCACTTTTGATGCCTTTGCCTGTGATTGAGGAGTCATTTCAGAGGACAGCTATGGATAGAGTACCCCAAGTTCCACAGAGAAGAGGTATATCCTAGTGGTAATAGATTATGCTACTAGATACCCTGAGGCAGTGGCTCTGTCATCCATCAAAGCAGAGAAGGTGGCAAATGCTTTGCTACAGATTTTCAACAGGGTAGATTTCCCAAAAGAAATACTGACTGACAGAGGTGCCAATTTCATGTCAGACCTGCTTGCTTGTCTGTGGGAGTTCTGTGGGGTGAAGCACTTAAAGACCAACCCCTACCATGCTCAGACTAATGGTCTTGTGGAGAGGTTAAACTCTACACTAAAGACCATTCTGCAGGCATTTGCAGAACAGTTTAGGAGAGTGTGGGACAAATATTTGCCCTATCTGTTGTTTGCATACAGGGAGGTACCCCAGGAATCCACAGGTTTTTCACCCTTAGAGTTGCTATATGGACATAGGGTGAGGGACCCTCTAGATTTGATTTGTGATGATTGGTAGGGCAAGTGTGAATCCCACAAGGACTCTGCGGTGGCATATGTCCTAAACCTCAAGACAAGGCTTAGGGAAATCATGAGCTTGGCTCATGAGAAACTTGCACGAGCCCAGCAGCTGAAAAAGGTCTGGTATGATAGGAATCGTCGAGCCAGACAGTATGCTGTGGGACAGCAGGTGAGGGTGTTTATTCCTGTCAGACACAATAAACTCCAGGCAGCTTGGGAGGGACCCTTCAAAGTGGTAAGGAAGGTCAGTGATGTTAACTACATGGTAGAACTGCTAGGTAGGCTGCATGGGCACAAATTGTACCATGTTAACATGACAAAGCCTTACCATGACAGGGAGACCCTGGTGCTTAGTATTTTTAGTAGATGGCAGGAGAAGTCTGAGGGGGATCTGATGACTGATCTCCTCAGTAAGGCTTGTACTGACACCTAAGTGGAAGGGGTAGCAATGTCCCAGTGACTATCCCCTACCCAGGTTTGAGAAATCCAAGCAGTGTGTGGACTACAGAAGACTAAATAGTAACACAAAGTCAGATGCCTACCCCATGCCTAGGACAGATAAAGCCTTAGGGAATCTGAGTGGGGCTAAGTATCTGACCACTATTGATCTGAACAATGGCTACAGGCAGGTGCCCTTGACTCCCAATGTTAGAGAGAGGTTAGCCTTTGTGACTCCTTTAAGATTGTATGAGTTTACGAAGATGCTCTTTGGGATAAAAAATTCCACAGCAACTTTCCAGAAGAGGGTAGATCATATCCTAGCAGGAGCAGGTGATTATATCCTTGCTTACCTAGATGACATTGCCATCTACAGCCATTCCTGACAAGAACACCTTCAGCATGTCAGGGAGGTGCTGGACAGACTGCAAAAGGCAGAAATTACAATTAAGCCCAGTAAGTGTCAGGTGGAAATGGCAGAGGTCTCCTACCTGTGACATAGAGTGGGGAGCGGTAATATTTGGCCAGAACCTGCCAAAGTGGAAGCCATTCAGGCATGGCCTGCCCCTGTTACCAAAAAGCAGGTGAGGGCATTCTTAGGAAGAGCAGGGTACTATAGTTTGTTGTCGATTATAGTACAATAGCTGCTCCCCTCACAGACCTGACAAGGAAAAAAGGTCAGATAAGGTAGTGTGGACCCCAGCCTATGGGCAGGCATTCCAGAAGTTTAAAGGAACGTGTTAGCCAGCCCAGATTACAGCAAAGAATTTATCGTGCAGGTTAATGCTTCAATCCAAAGATTGGGGGTTGTACTTAGCCAGGTCTCCTCAAAAGAAGAAGAGCACCCAGTGGTATATCTTAGCTGTATACTCCAACCCAGGGAAGAATGTTATGCAGTTGTAGAAAAAGAATGTCTAGCCATAGGATGGGCACTGCAGAAACTTCAGTCTTATCTGTATGGAAGGAAATTCACTGTAGTTACAGACCACAATCCCTTAACATGGCTACTTAGATCAAGACAGAAAATGCCAGGTTATTAAGATGGAGCTTAGGATTGCAGGCATATGACATTTTTGTAAAACCATGTAGTGGGGTCAGCAATGCAAATTCAGATGGGCTCTCAAGACAGGAAATGGGGTAATATATTCCCAGCTAGGCTTATGGGGGGGAGAGATGTGATGATATTGGCTAGTGCCAACATAGCTAGCTGGAGTTTTGTAAAGAAGGATATCCTCTGAATATCAAACTGACATGGACAAGATGCTTGCATTACAAATGTATTGGAACTGTATGGCATTTGAATATCAAACTGATTTGTACAGATACTTATGTTACAAATGTATTAGAGCTGTTGGCATTTGAATATCAAAATGTATTTGTAAAGTTGCTAGTGTTTAAAAATGCATCAACAGTTGGTCCTGCTGCAAAGAGAGGAAATATACATGCAGGTAGTAACTGATTAAATGTATATGCTGTAACCGAGAACACTGGAAGATCAGAGGTTAACCAGCAAGCCTACTTTAAGAAAAATAAGGAAAATGTAAATGAGCTGTTAAACCATTAAAATGGTATCCCACAGTGATGAATAGGACCAGAGAAGGCAGGTCTAGAAGAAGCCATTATTTATTAGCTTCAGTAAAGGGAGGGGAGGGCTGTGATTGTTTCTTGTTCTCTGGCTTGCTATAAACATTAGAAAAGCTCTAGTTATACATTTTTAGATATCTATGCTAAATTCCTCTTTCAGCTTCAAAATGGGATAGTGTGGGAACCTGGAGTCAACTGACCAGCTCAGGTTATTCTGCCAGCCCTGGAAATAATATTTTTTTAGATATTACAGGGAGTAATCTCTGAGTATTTAATATTCTGTTTGGGAGGCTGACTAGGAAAAACTGCTCACATATTTCATCTTGTCTTGCCCATGTAAGTTATTAGGGAACAGTAGTTTCTTTAGAACAGTCAGGAATATATAGCAAGGTTACTTCATTACTGTTTTTCTATATTTGTCAGTCTGTCCAGCAGTATTATTTTTTAATATATCCTGTGATTTGAACTCTGTGGTTTGCTGCAAATATATATTCAGTATTTCATGTACTTTTAGTATTTATTATTAAAAATATTTAAAACTTTTATTGTGGCTAGTCCTTTTAGAACATATTTAACCTTTGAGAGTGTTTATATTTATTTGGTGACACTGTAGGGTCACTCCTGAGAGCCTTACTGTGAGGTCAACTACTATGATTTGTATTAATATTTTATTGCACAGTATAACTGGATACCCTTTGTAAGGGCCTTAGAGTAGCTGGCTGGGGGAATATCTTGTGGCAGTGATAACTACCTTATAGTCTGGGAGAAGAAGGCACAGCAGGTAAATCTGTGCCAGCCTTTCCCAGGTGTATGTATGTGTGTCTGTGTGTGCGTCTGTGTGTGTGTGTGTGTGTGTGTGTGTGTGTGTGTGTGTGTGTGTGTGTGTGTGTGTGTGTGTGTGTGTGTGTGTGTGTGTGTAAATCAAATCTCACAGTGGGTGCGTGTGTGTGTGTGTGTGTGTGTGTGTGTGTGTGTGTGTGTGTGTGTGTGTGTGTGTGTGTGTGTGTCAGCCACTTGGAGCAGGGACAGGAAGCACTGGTTTTACAGGGATGGTGTGGAGGACTTGACTTGGACACTCAGCTGATGACTTAATCCTATAGCTGTGCTAGTGGGGAACCTTTTTGGGACCCTGGAGAAAGAGAGATATAAAGAAATCCAGACCCCAGGCTGATTGTGTTCCCTGTCTGCTCTTAAGGGAAATTGTACTTGGTGCAGACAGTTGTATCTGAAAATACAGTGTGCATCTACTTCTCTCAAAGTGAACTGTCTCCCACTACTGTCAAGTGGTGAGGATTGAGGCTGTTTGAACACTGGCCCAGAAGGGGGACATCACACACACACACACACACACACACACACACACACACACACACACACACATACACAAACACACTCACACTCAAACTCACACACACACTTTCCTATAAAGACAACAATGTTAAGTGCAGTTCAGTGTCTTATTAGCCTAGCCATAAGTTTTCTTATTCTGTATCTGATTCACTTCTGCAGTGTTTCTAACCCGTGTTTTTGGGTGTTATTCCTTATCGACAGTATTCTACTTTTTGTATATACAACCTTATGATTCTTTGCATTAACCCTTAGATTTTATTTCTCTGCCTACTTTGAAGGCTTCCTGAGGTCCCAATGAAGGCTTTTACACCCATTCTCTGCTGTGATTGTAAATCTGTTGATTTTGCTCTTATTACCTCTCATATATTTGATATAAAGATATTTCAAGACCAGAACTCTTTGCAACCCCATTCATCACTTTTCTATGAAAAGACCATCAGTTTAGTCTATGAAAAGACCCTCAGTTTACTTCTCCTTTCTTACTGCCACTCAGCTACCTTCCTGTTCATTTAGTTAAATTCATGCCTCATCCAAGTTCACTCAAAACTTTAATGAAGTAATAGATGTTGAATGTACATGCATTTTCTGAACAATATGAATATGAAACTCTAATGACTGACATTACTGACTGATAGTAATTATCATTGTTTTGCCAAAAAATGAAATAATGTATGAGAAATTTGGGAAATATATGAGATAAAATCAAAGGTGTTCTGCAAAAACTGAGATAGTTGGGCAGCAGAAATGTGCCTCTGCCCAAGTGCGAGTGTGACGCCCGTGCCATGGCTCAGCAATCAAGGAGCCTCAATCCTCACCACTAACACCAGAGAGGGTGTCTCATATATGAAGTCAGGATAACAAATACACACAGTAAAGTAAAATTTCCCTTAATAGCACACAGAGATCACAATCAGACTGGGGCTGGTCGCGCCCTTGCTCTCCAGGTCCCCAATAAGACTCCCCACTGGCACAGCTATAGGGTCCAGATCTCAGCCTAGCTGGGTAAGCTAAAACCTCCAGCATGCTCTCTGTCCAATCAGTGCTTTTTGTCCCTGCCCAAATAGCTAACACACACACACTTTGAGATAAGAGTTTATACAACCACACAAACACTTCTAGGAAAGGCTGGCACAGGTTCTCCAACTGTGCGCCTATCACCCAGACTATACAGTAGTACCACCTGACACCACCCTGCTAATATGTATCAGCTACTCAAAGACCCTTAAAAGGATGTCCAATTATTACTGTGTAATATTATTATCCAATTGGTAGTATAACTAAACAATCAAGGCTTATTAGAGTGACTTGGTACAGTAATCACTATAAATATGCAATGCACTCTAGGGCTTAAATTATCTCTACACAAAACAGCCACAGTTGGTTTTAAAACATTTAATAATAAATAATAAAAACACAAGACAATACTTCTTACTACACAGTGCTAGTCAAGAGTTCAGAGATCACAGATAAATACTTAAAATAATTCAGTAGTACAGTTCTGACATCACAGAAAAACACTTAGTCTAATATTTCTAGTTTTCTAAAAGAAAACACAAGTCTAAGACAACTTACATAAGAAAACAGGCAGAGTGCTAATGAGTTGGATGGTCAAGACAAAAATGCTTAATCCTCTCTGTTTCTCTCTGTTTAAATTGAAATTGCACTTCTGATTCACACTTTCCTGGGGTTCCCAGGCTACACATTACATCATTCTTCACACTTCCCTGTGTTCCCAGGCTAACAAAAACTGCATTTACATTCTTAACATCTCCTTTTGTTATCGTGCAGCTGGTCAGGAAGCAGAGCAATAAAAGTACATTTGCATGTTTAAATCTAGCAATTTAACCCTTGGTTAAAACAATAGCAAGAATTCCTTCATCTAGACTCTTCGGCACCACTGTCTACATCAAAGGGTCACCACATAATTTACTTTGGTCAGTAGAGTGCACTGTTGTCACATTTATTTCCAATCCACATGTAACAGTATTTCTTTACATTTAAGACAACAAGCCTGTAGTTTACATTCATATTTACAAATGAAAGAATTTTCTGCAAAATTCTATCTGACTAGGCTGGCAGCCTTCACAGCGAGCACACATGCATGTGGACACACACACACACACACACACACACACACACACACACACACACACACACACACACACAATAAACTAGGTACTTATAAGATGAACATGTAACCTCACTAAACAGTGCAACATCAGTAGCACTACACAGCATTGACATTTTTTAAAAAAGATTGCCTTATTCTAGATGCAACTTGTCAGCTATTTGTCTAATTTAACTGTGACAAGCTCTAGGAAATCTCTCTTTGTTTATCTCTACAACTGGTCCAAAGAAAGAAGAAATCAAGACTGTGTCAGAGCCACTCAGAGCAGATGAGTGGACAAATATTTTCAAGTTAAAAATCTCAGCACTACACCGAATGCAGAGTGGTATGAGGGTGGCTATAAAGTTTGTTTTGCATTCTAGTGTGCAGTCTGTGTTTTATTGATTATACATATACCTCACTAACAGAATCAGAGTGACATGGTTCAGGGGTCTATTTACACAGATAACTGAATTGTATCTGCTGGAGGAGGTATGGATATCCAATGCATTGAATATTCAGATGTGACAAAATGTTTAGAGTAGTTAGATCATGCAGAATAAAGATGCCTTGATTGTGTCATTGCACAATTCAAATGCAAACTGTGAAGTAAATAGATCATAAGTTTTACAGAGAGATTCCCAGTACAGAATAAGGCAATATATTTAGCATTCATTGTCTTTAACTATAAAGCATCAATCGAACTACGTAATGCTGTTTAGAAGGGATCTCTAACTTCTGCCTGCTTTTTAAACCATAGAATATGTGACACTTTTAAGTGACACCCAATTTTACACTGTTGAGTCAGCTGCAGTGAAGCTGGGATTTTTTTTAGTTAAGTATGCCATGCAAGATGAAGTCACACAACTTACAACAACAGAACTGGCTTACACACTTCCTTTAAACCTTTGTTAATGGTGCAAGCAAAGGTCAAGAATTCCTTCACTGCAGTATTGCAAGTAAATAGCATAGGGAAATAAATAATTATGGAGTGAAATCATAATATCTAATTTTATAATGATACAGTAGAGGATCTATCACAATTATATACATTAGTACTGTGCCACACATAGTCACAAAAAATGCTACACACTTTACAAGTAAAATATTTACAAGTACAATATGTTAAACCACCTGTTATGTTGAACTCCGCCATCATGTTTATTTCAGGATACTTAATGGCATTGTAAAGAATAACTGAGTATATAAATGTAGATTTTTGCACCTTATTCACTACAATAAAATTATAATCAATTCACACTGAAGCAAAAAAGTGAGTGTGTGACTTCCATCAGGTGCATTTTATCTGTTGTCACAAGAAACAATCTATGAGCCAGGGGTAATAATGACAGTGGTAAACCACCCACAGAGACAAAAGTGCAGGCTGCTTTACTGGCAGAACAATTCAGACTGATTTTATATATATATATATATATATATATATATATATATATATATATATATATATATATATATTCCTACATGTTCATCATGGATCACAGTGTGGAGTTTTAACCCATATCATAATGTCACAATATGAAGGTTTTCGTAGTCTGTGAACTCCAGCACACGGGGATCTAATATGAAGACCAAGAACACATTTTGGAGAACAGATTAAGCACCAAGGCTGGAATGTCTTTCTAGAGATCCAAGATGATACCAGGATCAACATGGGAGATCCCAGTTAGCAAGAACTGGAGATGAGAATGACACAAGTCACCTTTTTCAGTTGTGGCAGTTAATGTTAGCACTGTGGTGGTGCAGCGGTTAGCATTCTTGCCTCACAGCAAGAGGTTCTCCTGTTCGATTCTCAGCTGGAGTGCCTTCAGTGTGGAGTCTGCATGTCTTCCACACGGTCGAGTGATGTTTAAAGACATGCAGGTAGGTGCGTGCGTGAATGGGTGTGCCTTCTTTAAAAGGTTGGGCGTCGGGCTGGCAACTCAGCACTGTAAAAATCCACTGCCAATCATTAGCAGACCAGAGTTCCGCTGTGGCAACCCCTAACCGGGAAAAGCTGAAAGACTTTAGTTGTGGCAGTTAATGTTAATAACAATTCCTACATGAGGAGTGCACTTATTCTGAATAAACCTGTTATGATCTTAGTGAGATTTTTTGACCACCTTTTTTTTTCAAAGAGTTTCTTTATTTTCATTTTCTAATATAACTTCTAGGTAGCAAAGTTCCGTGATAAACAATGTAAGTAAGACCCGATATAATATTCAGGATCTATGTGGCACAGCAAGACTTTGGTGCTCCTATTCTTCTTTGAGTTGGGTACTCCAGGCATTTGTCTGATTCTGAATTTCAGGAGTACGAGAGTTAAAAGGAATTATGAGAGCTGTATGCGAAACAAAGCGTTTTTTTCTGAAGTGAGCAGCTTGATAAAATCATAAATCAGAAGACTGTCTCTATAAAACAGAAATGGTAACTTCCAAATGGCAACATAAAGGGAAACAATGAAGGCTACCTATCTTTATATGGAGAGTATCCATTTGAAATACTGGGACTCACATAAATGAGTCCTGTAATATGCAGAATACATAGCTACGGAAACGGGCATACGTATGCCAAGTCTGATATTGCAATTTCAATGAAATATTCCCTTTTCTTCAAGGTATGGTGATCTTGGAATTTGTTTATATAAGTTGTGGGGGTGGTTGGCATCCCTTCCCCAGCAAAAAAAAAAAAAAAAAAGTATTTAAATGGAAGAACAATGTTACAGAGTTGCTGTTCTCTTAGATATTTGATGTGTTTTTTTCAGTGTGTCAGCACTCAATGTTATGAGTGTTGATATTTCAATAGGGAATCTTAATTACCTAGCAGTGACTTTTTTTAATACACATACTCTTTAATATTAATTTTTAATTATAAAATAAGCTATTTACTGGAATTAGGTAATTAAATGTCCTGTAATTTAAAAAAAAAGATGACCTTAAAGCATAACTGCTTATGCATCAGTCAGCATGACAGCCTGCTTGCACACCTGAAGACCAGTTGCATATGATATACATAATATAAACTGCATACTGTGGTGTGCTATTACTGCCAAGGATCTGAGCCACATAAATAGAGACAGACAGAAAGGCATAGGCCATGACTGGGTCGGCAAATAAAGATCTTCATGGGAAAGTTCTTGTTCCAGTAGCAAAACATTTTTTTCTTTATCATAGTCAGATATATGAGGTATATGGATTTCCCAATGAATGAATGAGACACAACCAATCGCAAAAAAATTTTCTATTACAGCTAAATAAGAACATAGTTCACCTAAACTGCCGCTAGTGTACTTAAAAGCATTGTTTTCAGAATGGCATTAATAAATGCTGCATGCCCTATCTGCAGGATTTCTCCCCAAGCACCCTTAACATGTGTATATTAATTCCATGATTGAACAGCAATAGGAATAAGAAAATATCCAGTTTCTTGTACTTCTAGTAATGTTGTAGTACCAAAGTTTTCATGAGCATAACAGTGATTAAAAGAGGATAAAGTGTATCAAAGTCAATTTTGATAAATCTGGCCAAGGACAACCACAAGGCATTCTGTGACTACTGCATGTCAGCAATCTCAAAGGCCATACTCAATTGTTTGGACAACTAGTTTTTAATGGAGGTACCTACACTGGGCCAGGAGATATAGCAAACCTACTGGCAGACAAATTCAGCTGTAACTTTACTCCTCTCTTCTCCCCAGTATCGCCTCAGAAAATACCATCAAATATAACTCCCTCAGCTGTCACTAGGGGAAGAAATTCTCAATGCTCTCTTTAAGGTCAAGAACACTACATTGCTGGACCCTGACAATATCTCAAGCTGCCTTCTGAATATAATAAAACATGGCATTTTAGGCACTCTGCCATCAAACAGGCTTCACACCTCATGAATGGAGAATAGCAATGCTCACCCCTCTGCACAAAGATGGGCCATCTACAGACCCTGTAAACTACAGACACATAAGTCTGACATGTACAGCCATGGGA
Source organism: Protopterus annectens (assembly GCF_019279795.1). Classification (NCBI taxonomy): domain Eukaryota; kingdom Metazoa; phylum Chordata; order Ceratodontiformes; family Protopteridae; genus Protopterus; species Protopterus annectens. The sequence goes on along the minus strand of NC_056733.1, from coordinate 1,187,007,552 downwards.
ATGATCAGCAATGACATAGGAACCCCCCAAATACTGTAGCCAACTCAATTTGATTCCTCAAGGGCAGGTCATACCTATTCAAACTGGTGGACATCTTTGAGAAGGTCACCAAAGCAGTGGACAAGGGCAAAGTGGTTCACACTGCTTACATAGACCTGGTCAAGGTATATGACACAATATACTACTCAGGCACTGTTGACAGATTAAAGAGGTTAGGTATAAACCCTTATGTCACCATGTGGATAGCCATCTGGCTCACTGGCAGGACCAAAACTTTAGAACTGGGATGTCCACCTCTATAAAGAGATCAGTCAACAGCATAGTCCCTCAAGGATCAGTCCAGGGACTGCTCCTTTTTAGCATATACTTTTCTGAAGTAAAAGCCAATGTCAAGGACCTCTGGCTGACTAAAACTGCAGACAATAGTAAATTATGAGCAGTCACAGAATCCCCCACTGGCACAGACAAATAACAGGTGTCAGAGCAATGGAATAAAAATAAATGCCAAGAAATGCATAACAGTATCCTTTGGGAAGTCAGTCACTCCTGGTAACTGCCATATTGGCAACACACCCTTAAGAGTAAATCCAGTAGTCAGTGACTTGGGGACACATGTAGAGTGTAATGTAGATTTTAAGACTCATGTGTCTATTTTAGTAACAAAAACATTCAGTGTTGTCCAACTTATAAAAAATGTATGACATCTGGGTCCAAGGAGATTATTGTTCCACTGTATTTGGCACTCATAAGACCCATCATTGAATACAATGCCCCCTTTGGTAAGTACCTAACCAGGCACATCCAACAGATAGAACCTCCACTGAGGCTCCTCACTGAATGACTAGAGGGTGTAAATAGCATATCCTGTCCAGACTATTACAAAACTCTCTGTCTGTATTCTGTCTCCTACAGTCTGTTGAGGGAAAATCTATGACTGGCATCCAAGTTATCCCCACACTTCACTCTGATGGACTGTTTGCATATCCACAAAAAAAAAAAAAAACATGAGAATTACCCATTTTAAATACTTAAATCTTGCCTCTGATATAAGTAGGACCTGCTGGAGAGACAAGTATATATACTAGAGATTGCCCCTTCTCTCAAACAGGCTGCCCAGGTTGGCCATCCATGTGAAGCTGAGTTCCTACCTATCCCAATTCAAGTGTAACTTAAACAACTGGATGGGGAACCTGAAATTCATACCTGGTTTGGCACCTATGTCTTTAATGGACATAGACAGCCTGTAAATGGTTAATTGCTCAGGGCCTGTTTGTAAATGTTTTATCTCCCAAGCCCATGCTTACACTTATCAAGGGTACTAGAACTTGTCAGAAATTTGGTATACATGGCTAGGCTTAAAAATTCCCCAGTGGTCGTTAGCCTGGTACACACCTATGAACCAAAGAACTTACAAATTTTTATCATCTGTGATTAGGCAATTTGAATCTGATCAAATAGCTATCACTCATGGTTAGGGTAGACAGTACTCCATATACTCAAATGGTACTAATTTGAAATAGGATTTATTGTTTGTACAACTGACTAGCTGCTATTGCAGGAGGGGTCTGTGTGTGCGCACGTTCATGCACATGTGTGTGGTGAATGAAACAAGCTGGAATAAATTTCTGTATGTAATATTTCAAGGTGATACACATTACTGTAGGGAGAATTTGTGTACATTGTTTGCAGTCAGATTTCAGATATATACCTATTAAAAGCAGTAAAGCAGCAGTAAAATGAGAATGTTGCTTTAAATCTTTGCATGCCTATATTACCCGTTACTTATCTCCCACTTCTAGCTATTACCCATCCCTCTCATGTCCATCCATCCATCCATCCATCCATCCATCCATCCATCCATCCATCCATCCATCCATCCCACATTTTCCTATTTTGCACATGGAGTTGAGGTGTCATCTCAACAGGTGACACAGTGGTGCTATAGATAGTGTTCTCGCCTCACAGCACAAAATTCCCCTGGTTTGATTCTGGGCTGGGGTGGCCTCTGTGCAGAGTCTGCATGTTCTCCTTGTGTTTGTGTGGGTCTCCTTCCACATTCCAAAGACATGCAGTAGGTGAATTGAACACTCTAAATGACCATAGGTGTGAGTGTGCATGCAATTGTGTGGTTTGGAAGAACATCTGTGGCAGGGTTAGCCACCTGGCAGTGTAAAACCTGGCTCTAGATTATTGTCACTGTTGAAGTGACACCCTGGAGCCATATAAAAAAAAGGGGTCAGGGATAGATGGACCTAGTAAAAATATCATTTAGTTCAAGGGGAGTAGTCTACATGTAAAAGCCTTTGAAAAGTTGCTACTTGAAAACAGTTAAATAATCATGACTTTGAGTTGTAGGGACAGTTGTCTATGTGAAATAAACGTTTAATAAATTGCTGTAGGATTTTCTTTTTTGGGTCACAGACAAGAAAACAGATATACAATCAGTCAGGGATGAACCGTGAAAGCATGAAAGTAATTGAACTACTGTCATCTGACTTGAGTTAAACAATCCTAGATATGAACTGTTAGTGGCAAAATATGTATCTGAATCAAAGTGTAATGCATTACATTAGGTAGACTTTTTATGTTTTCATCACAGTAAAACATTGTATCCACATGTAAAGGGTTTTTTTCTGTTGAAATGGAGGTTTAGTGTGAAAGCCGGAATACCTTCTAATAAAAATAATAAATGCAACTTTCTATGTCAGCAGTTAGTGGTCTATGTATGGAAGAATCTATTGCTGTACATTTGTCATATTTAATAAAGGAAATGATAGTACAACCCATTAAAGTGATACATTTGGGAATCATCCAATTGGATTTTAAAATTATCTTCCATTTTATAGATTGGAATTTGTATGTTGTGTTAGAGCAGACAGGACTGGGTGAACAAATTCAGGTGATTGGCATGGAAATGTATATGAAATTAGGTTGCATGAAGAAAGGCATGTTTGCAGTTGCTAAGACTGTTTTTGCTCAGGATAGAGGAACTGTCTAGTAGGCCAATACTTCAAATTAAATGAGATTGTTGCCTTCTACCATTGCATGCCTATATTATCCCTTTTACTTATGTCCCACTTTCAGCTAGTACCCATCCCTGTCATGTCCATCCATCTACCCACAACCCCTTTTCCCATTTTGCACATAGGGTCGGTATCACTTCAGTGGTGACAATCATCTAGAGCCAAGTTTACACCACTGGGTGGCTTGCCCTGCCTCAGTAGTTCTTACACACCATACACTCATATGCACGCTCACACCTATGGACAATTTAGATTGTCCAGTCCACCTACTGCTTGTCTTTGGAATATGGGAGGAAACCGGAGCACCTGATAGAAACTCTTGTGAATACAAGAAAGACATGTAGACTCTGCACAGAAGGCATCCCAGACAAGAATTGAACCAGGGAACCTCTTGTTGTGAGGCAACATCCCTAACCCACCTTAAGCTTCAGACCTTAAACCCCAGAACCAACAACCAATAACCAAAGCATGAGTATTGCCTCACAAATCAACACCTACTTTATAAACACCATCCTCTCCTTAGTTACAGGGAACAATTCCATCCCTCTGTCTCTTACACTTAATGGGGAAACTAACAACAATTTTTTTGACCTCAAACCTGTCCCAACTAACACCATAAGAACAATGCTGAAATAACTGAAAACTTCGTCCTTTGCAGCTGACCAACTCCCCAATAAGTGCCTCAAACTGTCAGCTGATGCCATAGCTCTGCCTATCTCCATTCTGATAAATAGGTCTATAGCAGAACAACAGGTCCCAAAATTATGGAATATTTCCTATATCACAGCTCTACATAAAGGAGGAACACCATCAGAATTAAACAATTACAGACCCACAGCCATCCTTTCCCCCTGTGTCAAAATTCTGGAAAAATGCATCCACACTCAATTACAATACCTGTTATCTCACAACCTTATCTCTCTCTCCCAACATGGTTTAAGACCAAAACATAGCACCACCACAGCCCTAATTAATTTCAGTAACACCATCAACCAGCAGAGAAATTTAAGCCAGCAAGTAGCATCAGTCTTCTTAGACATGTCAAAAGCTTTCAACAATGTCTCTCAGAAGCTCCTTAGTACTCTTGCCTTGCTAAACCTATCAAAGACTTCCCTCTCCTGGTTCCTAAGCTATCTTTCTGACAGACAACAAGCAGTATGATGGAAATATGAACTCTCACCACTTCTGCCTGTCTCGGTTGGAGTCCCCCAAGGGTCCATACTAGGACCCCTTCTTTTCACCATCTTCTCTAATGCTCTAGCTTCATCCACAACACACACTAAAGTAGTTCAGTATGTAGATGATTCAACATTAATCTGCTCAGCAGATACCTTACCAGACCTCCAAATAGTAGAACAACAAGCTTTTAATTATATACAAATATATCTTAGTAAATCACAACTAATCCTCAATCCCAAAAAGAAACAGTTAATGCTATTCACCAGCAGCAAAAAATCACTGACCACCCCTCCTTTCACTATTCTATGAGCAAACAACACAGTCATCCAACCAATTGAGCATACAAAACTCCTTGGAGTGACAATTGACAACAAACTCAGATTTGACCAACACATGGCCACCACAATTAAGAAAGTTCACATCAAACTTGGCTCACTGTACAAAAGAAAGCCATTCCTCACTGACAATACCAGGCTACCATACCCAGAACCTTCCTCCTCCCTACACTCCTACATGCTTTTCCCCCTTTACCAACTTAAAAAAAAATCTAATTTGACCAAATTGGAAACTTGCTACAACAAAATAGCCCATTTCACAGCCAACCTTCCCCACCAAACCCAACATTGTATTGCTCTACATAAATTAAATTGGCTCGAGCTACATAACCTTCTTCGTCTCTACCAACTTAAATTCGCACACAATATCATCTTCCATCCTGACAGTTGCCCATCCCTCAAGGAACTTGTTGTTTCCTACTCATGCCCACGAAGTCTAAGATCTGCAGACAGAAACTTTCTCACAGTAAACAAAGCTAACAATACTCACGGTGAAGCCCTATTCTCAAATCAAATAGCCAAATTATGGAACTCTCTACTCCACACCCTCCAAAACACAGCGGAATCTACCAATTTTAAACAACTACTATTTGAACATCTATCCAAGAGCTGGCATTGCTCCTGTGCCATACCTTACTGACAATATATCTATAAACTTCTCAACACACTGTCCACTCCTTATCTCATTTTCTCCCTCTCCTCAGTGTTTATTACTACTCAAAAATAAATATAAAGGAAATCTCATTTAGTCATAACTATTATTTAATATGTACACATGACTAACTTTATTTTTTCTCACAATGATCTTCACTGAAATGCTTGTGTTTTTCTTTTTGAACCTGTATCTACTAGAAAACTGTATTGAATATTACTTTGTATAGACTAACTAGAAGACGTATTCTGCATCTAACTGTATGTATACTGTTGTACTATTTAATTATTGTATATTGCTCGTACTTCTGTGGAGCTTTTCTCACTGGGCCTCCACTGAAAATGGGCTTCTGGCCCAGTCGGACTTTCACGGTAAAAAAATGTAAATAAATAAATAAATTAATCTGATATGCCCATTCAGTTCCATCTTTAGGATATGGGAAGGAGAGCAAACTCCAAAAAAAAAAAAACTCATGAAGGACAATGGATGTATAACATTTTTTCTTTTTTCTGCTCAGAGTACCTGATTGTTATATTCTTTCCTTCTCTCACTCTAAACTGAAATGTGATGTATAGCTTATGTGCATATTTCCACAGTTTTATTCAGGCATGTAATTAATTGTACCTTCTTAAACATTTTGTGTTTTCTGTCCACAGTCAAGAACAAATGGAATTGTGGATTTGCACTTTCTGGTTCACTGACTCCCCTGTGGAGAAGATGGACAATTTTATGGATGCTCTAACAGCCCTATATCTCAGATGAATTAACTCATCTTGCTTCTCTTGGGTCAGCATTAACAAAGCGACTGAGATTCAGGTGAGGCATTGTGTTGCGAGTGCTTCAGCTTTGGTATTCAAACTGCACAATGGTACATGGAGAACAGAAAACATGTCTTGCATGCTGGTTGTCTGAATGCTTAATCAATACACTATTTCACATACATGCCCAAGAGGGTTTTCAGAGGATGCTTTTGTTCCCATTCAGACCCTAAAAAACATACTTTAATTGACTTGGTAATATCCTAAATTGTTCAAATGTAGGTGTGCTTCTTAAATTTGAATAATTGTGCACATCGTGTGTGGGAGTAGATCCCTTTCATAAATTAATTTTTTTGCATTGCTCCATTTTGCCCACTGAGTACTAGGCTAGGCTCTGTCCCACCCATGAACATGAAGTGGATTAAGGGTGTAATCACAGAATGAATGAGTACATTACGGAGCTGCTCACTGTTCAGCTAGAACCATTTCACCAACCAGAGTTTCCCTCACCACCTTTCTTAGCAGAAATGTTGAATTGCAACAAAGTATCCTCATGGACTATTCACATTTCACTTCAGTATCTCCCAGCACAGGGCCAAAAGACACATGCACTTGTGAAAACAAATTAAAAGTTGCACTTGGCAACTTTATGCAAAAGAGATACAAGGAAGAAAGGTAGGCCTTGGACAGTTATGAGATCTGAATACAGCAACATCTGCAAAATAGAAGTTGTAGCAATTTTGTAGCAAATGAGAATGCTTTTTCATAAAAGTATTCTGACATTGCCTTCATTTCATGAGTATTATTTTCTTTATGCTCATATATCTGATTATTTTTCAATTCAAGTATTTAAGAAGACTGTACTAAATACCCTACCTTTTATTTATTTATTTAACATTTGTTTACCAGGAAAGTCTGACTTGGAACAATGCCAATTTTCACCGGAGGCCCAGGGAGAAATGCTCCAGATGCATGTCTTTGTAAAGTGGGAGAAAACCGGAGCACTCAGAGAAAACCCACACGAACCCAGGGAGGACATGCAGACTTCACACAGAAGGCACCCCAGCTGAAAATCGAACCAGAGAACCTCTTACTGTGAGATGACAATGCAACTGCTACACCACTGCACCATACCTTTATTCTAACTATGTGACAGATGTATGTAAATTTGCAAATAATGCCATAGACTATCTTCACTCAACTTCATAATATACAAGGAATGTTAAATAGCTATTAATGTTTTTATTCATAGTTATACCCACACATTAGTCACACAGGGAGCAGTTAGCAGCAGGAAGCAAGGAACCAGGTAATGGCAGTTATCTTAATACAAGCAACATATTCCTAGGAAACTTTGCTACATTGCACTTTGATTTACAATGAGGCCACTAAATGTATGTCTTAGACATCGACTGAACAGATTCTTGTTTGCTTCCTAAGCTTGGAACGGATAATTGAGGAAATACAAAAAAGTAGCTGGACACAGAGTAAAGGACGACAATCATGGTAACAACTATGATCTACAATGAAAGAAAATTAGCTGTTGCAAACTGCATGTTTTATTTGTGTTTGGAATTACCTCTTAGAAAACATTAAATAATTTCTGGTTCTTCCAAAAATGACATACTAAAATAACAAAAAAGGATACTCCTTAATATGTTCCTAAAGTCTGTACAAAACATTAAAAAGGCATTTTGAAAGAATGAGACATTGTGGAAGTGTTATGAACTTAGAGGACAAGTGTGTTGTCATGCAAACTTTTTGTGCAGTTGCAGCCTTAAAAACAAATAGGAGTTTCTGCTCTTAGTAAACATCTTTATTGCATGAGCTGTCTAACAGTTTATGTTTAAAACACAATAATTAAAATGTGTAGTAAGCATTAACTGCAAGGGGAAACTCCTAACATTGCACCCACCATTGGCAAATAAAAGAATATAGTTCACAGGTTTATAAAATATGACTATTAAATACAGATTAGACCTAGTACTTTGTGTCCTAGTAGAGAGATGTCACTGCCAACTGTCACCAATGACAAATAAGTACAAAATTAGTACATCTTTTCCTGGAATTGACAGGTATACAGCTTCACCCATGCAATGCTGCAAACATATTGTCTCCAGAAGCCATGGTGAAGCCATCGGTTTCTATTTAACATGAACGGGCAGAATAAAGATGTATGTATGTATGTATGTATTCCATGCACACTGCAGTTTGCTTTAAGCAAGTTCTGTATCATGTCATAATAATTGGTGCCTTAGTCCTAAAGGCGATTTATATTACCTACTTCACAATATCCAACATAATGTACAGACATAATCTGGCACATAACTATAGCACATCTGCAAGTTATATAGTTTTGAGTTTTTAAACTACTTTTACATACTTTCTGTTATGCTCATTGTTTCCAGGGACGCTGCTGATCACATCTATCCAGGGTTGTTGCATGAAAGTAATATAAAGTGTTATGTAAAAACTAAAGAAAAAAAGACTGCTACATTTTATTGTGCTGCCAGGATAGTTTTTTTTTTCAAATTTTTAGATTATAATATTTTTGTGCAGCTGTGAAAACAGACCTGTGCTGTTATGTTGAACTAAAAAAGATCAGGCTAAGTGACACCCGGCTATTTTTGTATATTACTGGCACCAGTGGCACATCGTACTTATTAGAGATATAATTTTATCATAGATGCTCAGGGGCCTTCTTTGTGGAGTCGGCATATCCTTTGTCTCTTTTTTTCTCAGGTCTTCTAGATTCTTCCCAAAGGAAAGGCATATAATAGCTAAACCAGTGTTATCCAAATTGCCCACTTGGGTACTGTATGCATGTCTGTGTGTGTGTGTGTGTGTGTGTGTGTGTGTGTGTGTGTGTGTGTGTGTGTGTGTGTGTGTGTGTGTGTTTGTATATATCATGACTGTTTCTTGTTTACTTTAAGTGGGATGTGTCATTTTTTTGTATTTTCAAACAGAGATTGTACATTCTCTTAAGGGATTGTCTTATAAATGCTTTTCTACTGTGTGACTATCAATCTTGTTTAAATGTTCTCAGCAGACAGGATAGAGTAGTGAGGGTACAATTAACATTTGTTAGTCTTATTCATTGGCTTGTTTTAGGTAGTTTGATACTTGAAAGCTTTGGTTTTAATTTTGAATACATTTTTCCATTAATGCCATAACTAATTATGGTCCATTTTTATTAGTTTTAATCTTGAAGCTTGCTTTTAGGATTAAGGAGCTGTTAACAAGCTGTTTCCTGTGGTCCAGTGATGCAAGGTTTGATTCTGTCAGCCTCATTTAACCAAAAACTGATCCCAAGCTGAGTCTGAAAAAGGTTCATGCAGATAAATGGTCTACCCTGGAAAACCAATAAAATAATTAATTTAGATTTTTTTTTAACTTAATGAATCTAATTTTTTGCATCTGTGTGTGTGTGTGTATGTGTGTGTGTGTGTGTGTGTGTGTGTGTGTGTGTGTGTGTGTGTGTGTGTGTGTGCGCGTGTTTGCTCATGCATTTGTGCACATGCGTGTGTGTGTTTTCCTTTACTATCTTTTTTAGTTATTCAGAGTGGAGTTTCTTTATTTCATGGCCAAAACAGCATTAGGTGTGATGTGTGCTGATTGGTGAAAAACTACATTTTTTCTAAAAACACCTTTATTAAATTATCACTTAACATAAGCACACATACAGTAATAGAAAAAACATGTGAATGGTTTTCATTTTCATGTATTATATATTATATGGGTCTATGTTCACAGATCAAACAAAAACTTAATTGAACAGTTATTCCTCGAATAGTAATCCCCAGACATTGCTTTCATTGAAGAGTGAAATCATCATAAAAAAATCAGCAAAAATAATAGTTGGCCAACAAAAAAGAACTAACCCACAAAGCTGCGTCCCTCACACCCCTCAATGTGGGGTGCTGCACCCAACAGCCGCAAGCTATACATATACCAAATGCAAGATTGCACTACAGTGGGGAAAAGGGCACATTTTAAAAGGTTTTGTTTAGTTTACCTTATACAGTGTGTTACTTCTTGTTGTTGGCCAACTATTACCTTTTGATGATTTTTTACAATGATTTCACTCTTCAAAGAAAGTGATGTTCATGGATTACTGCTCGAGGAATAGCTGTTCAATTAAGTTTTATTCGATGTGTGAACATAGACCCACATTATATATATATATATGTTTTGTTTCTTCTTAGCAATTAGCATTCATGCCATTGTTGCACAGTTCCTGGCTTCCTTTAAACCTCACTAATGAACATTAATCTGCATATATTGTTCACTCCAATTACATTTCTTTCCGTGTAATTTGCTTCTTCCAGTTTCCAATGACCTTACCTCCATTTTCTTTTTATCCCCGTTACAGTATTAACTACTTCAGTTACGTTTGGTTTAGATTTTGATTTCCATGTTCTATTAATTGCCTTCTTGGCAGCTGATAGCACTAAACTTAACCTTACTATGTCTAGGTAATTCAGATACTGTGTTTCAACTCAACAGAATTATTTCCTAAGTTAAAGCCAGTTGCTTCCTCAAAATTTTGAATAATGTGCACTGTAGATAATTTTTAAAAACTGTTACTGAACTCCTAGGAAACATTATCAAATGCTTCAGTCCCCTGCACCACCTTAGTAATGGGTGCTAACCCTAACCCCAATGCTGCCCATTCTCTCAACCGTAACACTACACCTTACCTTCATAAAAACCTTCCGGTAACACTGCCAGTAGACACGACATATGCAAACACATAAACATTCGCAAACACACATAAACACCACTATATCTATCCCCTAACCTAACCCTGACCCTAACGTTAAAATAGAGAATCTCGCACACAAATATGCAACACCTATCATACGATCATAGAAGGTTACCAGGCTAATGGCCCTGGGCCCTTACAAGCCTAGCCAAGAGTTTATCCACAAAAAGAAACCTCAGTCAGCACTTGTCGCCCCTGTCAATGAGGGACATAGGTGGAACCTCCTGGGACAAATTTGTGGCTTCCCATCCATTCATCAAGACTGCGCTTAAAGGTCAGTGAGGTACTCTGTTTGACATGTATTTCGACTCTAATCATAACTCAAATACACATAAAATTGTTCTCACCCTTCCTGCTCCACTTACCTGTCTCGACATTACACACTAATATCTCCACCTCTTGGCTTTACATATTCTTGACATTAAAATACATCTCCTGCATTTGACGAAGAACTGGCATTTGTCAAATGTGGGGGGACTTTCTAAACATATGTATATATATATATATATATATATATATATATATATATATATATATATACATACAGAGAGAGAGAGAAAAACAGAAACATATAGATATAGCTAATATATATATATATATATATATATATATATATATATATATATATATATATATATATATATATATATATATATATATATACATATATATATATATATATATGTGTGTGTGTGTGTGTATGTGTGTGTGTGTGTGTGTGTGTGTGTGTGTGTGTGTGTGTGTGTGAGTGTATGTGTATTTATATTTAAATGTATACGCATGTAAATATAGATATTATATATATATATATATATATATATATATATATATATATATATATATATATATATATATATGTGTGTGTGTGTGAATATATATGTGTGTGTGTGTGTGAATAAATTATGTAAAATACTTAGTACTTTCAGGAAACTTTGAAAAGCACTGGAACATTTTTTCAGACTTTATGTTATGTTCATTATCAGTGTTACTTACTCATGGTATAATCTGTCACAGCCCCCCCCCCCCCCCCCACACACACACACACACACAAATGCACCATATTATAGGTACATTAAACATTAAAATACTAGATGCATAATATTTTCAGATGTACACTGCTATAGCAGTGTTGAATACACACAGGAAATGTAGTGTCTGTTTTCTGCGGCCATGTTACTAATATTCCATGCATCGCCTACTAAAGCAATTTTATTTTCCATTATGCATGAGTGATGTACTGTCTGTTATATCTCTGTAACATTTTCAGTATTGGTTAGAAGTCATTGCTCTTCTTTTAGAGAAATGTGTATGCCTGTAAAAAGGATAATGGACAGAACACTATCAAAAAACAAAGTATGCCAAGGAAGATAGATGTGTTAGAAACCAGATATATAGTACAAGATAGAACACAACCTCATGACAAAATTAGTGATGGAAAACAGATGTGGTAGAAACCAAAAGGCAAAGCTGTTAGAAACAAAAGCACATGACACAAGATAACCACTAAGTGATGTAAAATGAGATCAAACCAGCTGCAGGTTACAGTCCAGATGCTGTGTTCCTATGCATTTGTGTGTGTGTGTGTGTGTGTGTGTGTGTGTGTGTGTGTGTGTGTGTGTGTGTGTGTGTGTGTGTGTGTGTGTGTGTGTGTGTGTGAGAGAATGTGCATGTGTGGGTGTCCATATATATGAATTTATTTTTATCTGTATTGATTTTGTGTATACATGTAGGTGTGTATAGAAGTGAGATAATGAGAACCCCCCACCCCCACCGACTCTAGCTATGTAATCATGGTAAACAGATTTCACTGCAATGGTAAAGTAAAGTAACTGTGTATGTCAAACCTGGTGAAGTCCCAATACTTTCCAATATTCTAACCTGTTTTAACAGTAACTTTCCCAAATACCTTATGTTAACACACTATATAAGTTTCATCATGCACATCTTCTTTACAACTTCCAATCTCTCACATCTCTATCTCTCTCTGTAGTAATTCCCTCTTTTCCAAACCATCATTTTCTTCATAGTTAACCGTCTTTTCCCCATGTATACCAATCTCCCTATAAACTTCTGTCTGCCACCTCTCTATATCCTTAAACTAGCTTCATGCTTATCTCATGACTGCATGTTTCACTTCATCCTCTACTGTCCTTTTGCTTCTACAAAGCCTATCTTCTTCTTCTTCTTCTTTCGGCTTTTCCTGGTTAGGGGTCACCACAGTGTATCACCTGTCTGCTCGTGATTGGTAGTGGAGTTTTACGGTGTCGAGTTGCCAGCCTGGCGCCCAATCTTCTATGGAAGGCACACACAAGCACGCACTCAGGCCTAGGGCCAATTTAGAGTATCTAATTCACCTACAGTTGCTGCTGCAAAGCCTATAAACTCCTTAAATTAGTTATTTTTTATAATTATTATTTTTGGTATTATACCTAGTTGAATCTACTTTTACCTAGATGAATGTCCCTATACTACACCTATGGATACCTATTCTGTGTATGTGCATACCTCTCTGAATTACTTGTGATTCATGTATAATTTTCTGTTTTATATTTTGAGCTAGTATATGTGGAAACTGTAAATAATCTTTATAACCTTTGCAATTCGTTGTCATTTTTTGGATTTTTTTGTAATTTTTGCAATTTTTGTAAACTTATATGTGGAGCTTTTTTTCCCCAGGATCGGTAAAGCATTTCCTGTGAAGGATTTTTGCATATATTTGAGCAGTCTAGTATTTTCATTTGAAATGTTTCTATATTGCTTTATATTTTGGATAGGTAATTTGTAACTTCACCCCATGGGCTCCACCTAAATCCCTCTTGGACAGGGGTGATAGGTGCTGATTGTGGAAATAAGGGTAAAATTGGCTACGCTGGTAAGGGCCCCTAGGGTCATTAGCCTAGTAACCTCCTATAATCATATGATCCTATGAACTCTAATGAACTGCAAAACCATCACAAGCTGTAGTTGAGATTGGAAGCTTACCTGATTTACCTCACTGCTTCAGCTTTCAACTTCAGATGTAGTAAAGTGATAATTTCCAAACCAGTAAATACATAATTAAGACCTAGACTATATGATTGTACTAATGAAATGTATAACATCTATTTTTCATTTTTTCCTTGTATCTGAGATTGAATCAAGATTTGTATCTGTGCGTTGTATATGTATCGGTCTGTTATTTAAAAATGTGGAGTTTTCTCTCCAGCCCTTCATTAAAAAAGGACATTTTATCCAGTCAGACTTTCACGGTAAACAAATATAAAACAAAATAAAATAAATAATAAATAAAAACAAAGCACCTTATTTTATAATAAATTCATGGAAAAGATCATTACTGTCATTTGAAAAGTTACATACATTATGTGGATCGCAAATAACAAGGAAAACAAACAGATGCTAACACAATATCAGCACAGTAAAAAATATTCAAGCAAGCTGATAAAGTAGAGTCATCTGACACGCTCACACACACACACACACACACACACACACACACACACACACAGAAACACACCAAAGTGAAAGCACACACACACAGACACACGCACACAAGCACACACACAGAAACACACAGCGACAGACGCACACACACACACACACACACACACACACACACACACACACACACACACACACACACCTAGGGTTGATATTAGATCAGCGAACTCTTAAAAAAGCGAACACTGATTGATTGAACTTATGTAAGCGAAAGCTTACAATCTCGAACTGTCAGAACAGCGATTTTTTTCCTAGGGAAATAAATCGCAGATCCAAAACACATACACACAACACAAGCACACCAAACAAACAGCAATCCACACACATACACCTAAAATCTGACACCTAACCCTACACTAAACTATGCACACACCACTAACTATCCTCTAACCTTAACCCAAACCCTAACCCTAAGGTCCGTCATTATCGCACACTCACCTCACCCGCTCCCTAACCCTAACTCACCTAACCCGCTCCCTAACCCTCACATAAACACTATTGCACAGTCACCTCACCTGCTCCCTAACCCTAACTCACCTAACCTGCCCTAACACTCACATCCACACAATCGTACACTTACCTGAACCCGACCCGTAACTTTCCACCACAGCACTGAAAATACCAAAGCAACAGAAACGGGCAATCGAATTCTTTCACTAGGAAAAAATTTGGGTTTCTGTAGCTTTGATATTTTAAGCTTTCACTTACATAAGTTCGGTCAATCAGCGTTCACTTTTTTAAGAGTTCGCTGATCTAATATAGACCCCACACACACACACGCACACACGTACATGCACACACACAGAAACACACAAAAGCACACACACACACACATGTACATATAGGTTCATAGGTTCATAGGTTCATACTAGGCTATCTGCCCTAGGGCATTTATAAGCCTAGCCAGAGTGTGTTTGGCTTTCGCCACCCATTTTAAATTAATTTTGCTATGCCCTTTTTTGAGGTTAGTATACTGTGCTTCTGTCTACATCAGGCACAGATCGCTTCTGAGCAGGCAGTATGCCACTGAGTAGAGCTGGACTTTCTTTAACCGGGCAGCATATGGCATCTGTTTGAGCCCTTTGATCCTCTTGGTGAGATACTTTTGGGGTCTTTCCAGTTGCTGCAGGTGTCTGGTAAGGTACATCCCAAAAGGGGCATTGTACTCACTTATGGGCCTGATGAGGGATGAGTAAAGAGGCACTATGACCTCCCCTGATCTAGATGTGAATCCCTTCATGATTAGGTGGGCTATATAAAATGTTTTTCTAACCACTTTGGCCACGTGGTTGTCAAATAAGAGATTGCTATCAACTTGGGTCCCCAGGTACCTAATTACTTCTTCTATACTTAATGGATTACCACCTATGTGGTAATTTGTGGGCACTTTGTTTTTGCCAAAGGGGATCACTATACACTTTTTGGCGTTTAGCTTGAGGCCATGGCTCTGGCATCAGTTGTCTGTTTCTATGAGGCCCTTTTGGAGGATGCTTGTGTCGGCTGGAGAGTCGATTATGGCACCCAGTTTGCAGTCATCTGCGAACTTGGTCAGCCACGGTCCTTCCATGTTGGCCTGTACCTCCGAGAAATATATACCGAACAAGAGAGGTCCCAGGACTGAGCCTTGTGG
The DNA here is from genome assembly GCF_019279795.1 of Protopterus annectens. Lineage (NCBI taxonomy): Eukaryota > Metazoa > Chordata > Ceratodontiformes > Protopteridae > Protopterus > Protopterus annectens. The sequence continues at coordinate 1,186,991,712 of NC_056733.1, read as the reverse complement.
GATGCCACTTGTAACTGATTTGGAGTCTGACATGGCTCCAGCAATTCTAACCATGTGGGTTCTGTCCTTGAATAACAACCAGAACTGAGAAAAACACACTTTATAATAGCAAAGCTTTCGGATAAAATCCTTCCTCAATACTAATACAAACAAATCTAAAAACCAAATGGTTTAAATACAGGTCACTGAAGTCACATGACCAGCAGTCCAAAAATCATGTGACCACAAGTATATAAAACAAATCATTAAAATTAGAAAAATTAGAAAAATTAGAAAAAACATAACATTATCGCAATCTAGTATGTTGCAATTTAACAAGAACAGGTTTCAAGGTAATCATATTATTTAAACCTGGAAAATGGTCAGAGTTCAACCTAAGAATCCATTCATACTCTTTTAATTCAAGTAAATTATCACTATCACCACCTCTGGCAGGAGGTCAGATACATCAATAACTCTAAAGGAGAATCTATGTTCAATACCTGAATCAACTATGTGCTTATACAAGGCATTACTGTCAATGGCCCTTCTAATCTCCGATTTGTGCTCAATGATGCGTTCTTTTAGCTTTCTAGTGGTCTTACCCACATAGAATGCAGTACATTTCACGCAATTAGCTAAGTACACCACATTAGATGTAACACAAGTGGTAGAAAAATTAAACTGATAAACTTTACCACTAATAGGATGTTTGAACTTATCACTGCAACCAGCCACAATATCAGAACAGCAGGAAATATGCCTGTATTTGCGTCTATGGGTGAGTTATATCAGCAGCTACTTGACAGAACACAAGCATTGGATGACTGTTTGGAAGTAACGAAGAAGCGTAAGCTCACGCGTGATATCAACGACTTCCAAAGGGGTCATATTTTCTCATGGCCGAAAAATGATCAAACTTTTAAACCTAATGCTGCAGTACATAGTAATAAGAGAAGTTTAGATGTTCCTGATGGCTTTTCTGAAACTACAGTTGATATTGCACAACAACATGAACCAGCTTTGGCAGCTTCGTTGAATCACTTACAAGTGAATACACCTACTTTGGCGACATCTATGCTAGACTCCACGAATGCTTGCTCTCAGTCAGAACTTAGTGACAAGCAAGACGGAGAGGCTAACGCGTGTTCCACTGTGGTTAAGAAGGCACAGCAACTTACATTTAATTTCTCTGGCAAACGCTTTCATCTAGAACAGCCGGAGGCTGTAACTGAGCGTTCCTCTCCAAGAAGGAAACCGTTTATGGGACAAACAGTTATCCCAGGCAAACGTAAGAATGAGAGCTCTTTAGGGCAGGGCAAAGTAAGTCGCAAATGACTAAAGGCATTCTCAACCTTTCAACCTTTAACTTGAACTCTGCTCATTGTTCAGTACTACATAAAGGGATTCATTTTATTCCTACAGCGAAGGGTGATCTAGTGACTGCGCTCACAGACCTTAAGATTTTCATTAGAAATGTAAATTTAAAGGTTTTGTTTTGTAGCTCTGTCGTTAATGGAGTTTCATGTAAATGGCGTAGTACCTTTATACCTTCTAGTATGCCTGTGGTTACAGCATTTCATGATTTGTGTGAGAGGGAATTAAGAATGTTGTATTCTGACTGCAATATTCTGAGATTTTCTCACTTTAATTTAACATTTCATGAGTATCAATCGCTCAAAAGTTTACAGGCGAGCAAAGATTTAGTGATTAAACAAGCCGATAAAGGTGGGGCTGTAGTCCTTATGGATCACCCTAAGTATATATCTTTAGTTTCTGTTCTACTGAATGATGTTGAGGCTTTTAAACGTATTACATCAATAGATGTTAAAAGATGTATTAGTTATGTCAATATGGTGATCTATGATTTGCAAATTAGTGGTGATATTACTCTGGATTTATTTCATTTTTTTACTGTTTCTTGTCCAATTATTCCTTGTCTCTATGGGCTGCCTAAGATACACAAGTCGGTGACCAACCCCCCCATGAGACCAATTGTATCGGGAGGGGGGTGGATCACCGAACCTATATCTATATATTTGCAAACACAATTGCAACTATATTTACCTAAATGCACTTCTGTGTTAAGAGATACATCTTATTTCCTTTGTAAATTGCGTGTTTGGTTTAATAGTATTGGTGGTTCCTGTCAACAAAGTGAGTATTTGTTTGTAATGCTTGATATAGCATCCCTTTTTACTGTAATACCGCATGATTTTGGCATTGAGTCTATCAGCCAATTTTTGATCTCCCAGTCTTCTCTTGTGAATAGATCTGTTGAGAATATTTGTTCTCTTCTAGATGTAGTTTTGAGGAACAATATTTTTCTGTTTGATGAATGCTTATATTTGCAACTCACTGGTGTAGCCATGGGTACTTCTGTGGCTAACACTTATGCCAACTTGGTGTTATACCAATGGGAGAAAGCTTATATTTATAATTTGGATAATTCTTTTGTAAGTAATATATGTTTTTATCAACGTTTCGTTGATGATTGTTTTATGGTTTGGAAAGGTTCCCTTTCACAGTTGAATGAATTTGTTCATTATTTAAATGCAACCACCAGTTTCTTGAAATTTAAGATGGATGCCTCTGATAGTGAGATTAATTTCTTGGATGTTAAGATACAACTACGTGAGGGTTCTATCCATACCAGTATTCACAAAAAGGAGATAAACTCTGATAGATACATTAATTATTCCAGCATGCATGCCCCACATGCCTTTAAGGGGATTGTTACTTCACAGTTTAATAGAGTTAGTAGATTAAATACTGATGATGCTACATTTAATTTACAGTTGGATGAGATGTCCAAAGAGTTTCTGGATAGTGGTTATGATTCTAAACTAGTTTTAGATTTCAAAAATAAAGTTTTAGTTAATAGGAAGACAATACTGAAGCCAATTTTTCTTGGGGATGATGTTGGTTCTGTTAACATAGAATGTTCAAAAGTATGCACTAGGTATCTTACTAGTTATAATACCTTGACTTGTTTTGTAAAACAAATAACACAGAGGAATTGGGTTGTACTAATGGCCTCTAGTGAGATTAAAGACATTCTTGGTGACAGGCCTTTTTTCTCATATAGAAATATGAAGTCCTTGAAGAATATGTTATGTTACAAAGATTTTTTCAGGCCTGTAGAGAGGACTTTTACCACTAAGCCCGGCACGTATGACTGTTTGAATTGTTCCTGCTGTTCTGATATTGTGGTTGGTTGCAGTGATAAGTTCAAACATCCTATTAGTGGTAAAGTTTATCAGTTTAATTTTTCTACCCCTTGTGTTACATCTAATGTGGTGTACTTAGCTAATTGCGTGAAATGTACTGCATTCTGTGTGGGTAAGACCACTAGAAAGCTAAAAGAACGCATCATTGAACACAAATCGGAGATTAGAAGGGCCATTGACAGTAATGCCTTGTATAAGCACATAGTTGATTCAGGTATTGAACATAGATTCTCCTTTAGAGTTATTGATGTAATGTGAGCTCCTGCCAGAGGTGGTGATAGTGGTAATTTACTTGAATTAAAAGAGTATGAATGGATTCTTAGGTTGAACTCTGACCATTTTCCAGGTTTAAATAATATGATTACCTTGAAACCTGTTCTTGTTAAATTGCAACATACTAGGTTGCGATAATGTTATGTTTTTTCTAATTTTTCTAATTTTAATGATTTGTTTTATATACTTGTGGTCACATGATTTTTGGACTGCTGGTCATGTGACTTCAGTGACCTGTATTTAAACCATTTGGTTTTTAGATTTGTTTGTATTAGTATTGAGGAAGGAGTTTATCCAAAAGCTTTGCTATTATAAAGTGTGTTTTTCTCAGTTCTGGTTGTTTTTAATATTTCCTTGCAGCTGGTTCTGTCCTTGAGCCAGTTTGCAACCCATCTAGTGACATAGGGGTTTATATTTAAGCTGGTAAGCTTATCTATAATGCCCTAATGGGGTATTGTATCGAAGGTTTTTGCGAGGTCCAGGTAGGCTGTGTGGACCACCTTCCCCTCGTCAATGGCCTTGGTGATTGTTTCAAAAAAATCAACCAGGTTTAAGAGGCAGGATCTTCCCTTAACAAAGACAAACTGGGTCGGATCCAGTGTCTGTAGGTCCCCAATATCTTTATTTATGAGGTCCATGATGATCCTTTCCATAGCTTTGCAGACCAAGCTAGTCAGGCTTATGGGGTGATAGTTTCCAGGATCCGTTGAGGCACCACCTTTGTGGAGAAGGACCACTGTTGCTGTACGCCACTCTTTGGGTACATATCCTGTAGTAAGGTTGAGATTGAACAGTAGTTTTATGTTTGGGTTTAGCTCTTCTTGGAGTTCATGTAGGACGCAGCCCGGGACACAATCTGGTCCCATTGATACTGTGTTTTTTGCTTTGGAGAGAGCAACTCTTACCTGAGCATCTGAGATGTCAGGGGGGCAGCACTCTGCTGGGATAGATATTTGCCCTTTTGGTGGGGAGGAGAAGTTTGCGCTGAACCTGTCAGCTAGGATGTTGGCAATGTCTGTGGGTTTGGTGTATTTTTTGTCATTTTGGACTAATTCTGAGCAAATCTGGGAATGCCCACCCAGGTTCCTAACATAACTAAAGAAAGCCTTGTGATTATCCTTAGTGTCCTGTGCAATTTTTCTCTCGAAGCTGGCCTTAGATGATTTTATGAGTGCCCGTAGTTTTTTGCTAATACTGATCAGAGATGCCTTCCCTTTTTGGGATTTTGCTCTATCATGTAGTAGCTTCCTCCTTCTATTGTATAGTTTGTTTATGGCTGTGGTCCACCAGGCAGGATGTCTGCCTTTGGAGGATTGGGTCTTGGTTGTATTTGGGATTGCATGATCCATGCATTCCTGAAAGTGTTCATAGAATGCGTTTATAAAGGATTCTGCAGTCTGGGCTGTATTTTCCACAGGTCCGGGGGCTTTAAAGGATTCTACCTCGGTTTTGAGGAGTGTGAAATTTGCTTTAGAGAAGTTTTTCATGGTG
>NC_056733.1:1186914239-1186981739 GCF_019279795.1 Protopterus annectens | reverse complement strand
CATCCCCCATCTACTCTTGCCTACTCCCCTATCACCCACATCTACTCTCTTACCTACTCTCCCATCCCCCCAAATCTACTCTCTTACCTACTCTCCCATCCCCCTCCCACACCTACTCTCTTACCTACTCTCCCATCCAACCATCTATGCTTACCTACTCCCTATCACCCACATCTACTCTCTTACCTACTCTCCCATCCCCCTCCCACACCTACTCTCTTACCTACTCTCCCATCCCCCGATCTACTCTTACCTACTCCCCTATCACCTGCATCTACTCTTTCACCTACTATCCCATCTCCCATCTACTCTTGCCTACTCCCCTATCACCCACATCTACTCTCTTACCTACTCTCCCATCCCCCCACATCTACTCTCTTACCTACTCTCCCATCCCCCTCCCAAACCTACTCTCTTACCTACTCTCCCATCCAACCATCTACGCTTACCTACTCCCCTATCACCCACATCTACTCTCTTACCTACTCTCCCATCCTCCCACCTCTACTCTCTTACCTACTCTCCCATTCCCTCCTACACACCTACCCTTACCCATCCCATTACTACCACTGCACATAGTCTCCTCTCACTCTCCCTGCTACTCCTTCCTTCTTTCTCCCCTACTTCCTACCACCACTACCTACACTATTCCATTCTTATATTTTTTCTCATCTTATAGCTTACTACTGTGCTTATCTTATTCACTGCTCTGTTTGTTTTTGTCTTATGCAATGTATGTATGTCTCTTCAAATTGTGTATCTCCATGCAATGTAAATAATCTCTTACTCCAATTATTTAATATCAACCCTGTCTTGATGTGAATATATTTGTTTTATATGTCTGACAAAGTTTCTTCTCTGTCTATGAATATGCAAATATTAATAATATTATTAACAATAATAATATGTGATATAGTATGGGACAAGTTAAGTTGTGCATGGAGATGTATGTAGAGTAAAATCGATTATAATGGAAAGCGGTGCTAGAAGAATGGTTGGAAGGATTTGTAATGAAGACAGTTATATGTCTGTGGAAGTCGGCTTGTTGTCCAAATATATCTAGGCAGCAGCTGAAATCATTACTGTACACACAGCCCCCTCACCAAGCCAAATACGCCTGATGCCACAAAGGGAAAAAGTGGTAAAGTGATGCTGCAGTATTTAGCTAGAACAGCCGGTACCCTGGCAGCACATTGTGTTGCTGTGGGAACCCATTGTGTTTAAAGGCAATACTTTCAGATTCATAACAAGGTGTTAAAGCTCAATGCATCTCTTATCTGGCATTCTAGCAAGAACAGCAAACCGACTCAAACGGGATGGAAAGCAGTGATAATGTAAGGTTGTCAAGAATAACAGTTCTGCATGAAGGCATTAGTATCAGAAGCTTGGAAGTTTCTCTGTCCACAACTGTCAAAACCATCAAGGAGTTAATGTCTTTGAAACAGTTTTTCCTGTTTTGGAGCAACAGCTATGCAAAAATGGAAAAGAGTTATACAATGGGACCAAGACTGGAGTCATTTTAAGTTCTAGGAGCTTAAGTATTGTCTTGACCCTGCAGGCAAAGGGACTTAAAGGAGGAGGGAAGTTTGGACAGACAACTCCACTCCTTGATGACTTCCTCAAAGATATATTAAGAAGATATCCAGAGGGAGGGCAAATTCTTAAGATGCTTCAACCTAATGAGCAAAACTTCCATCAAAGTACTGCTGAAGCTCCATTTCTTTCCCCACAACAGAGTCTGCATTTTTCTATAAATTGCTAGTATGTGTAACCCATTTTATATTCTTGCTTACAAGTGCTTGTGTAAGGCTGCCTGCACATCACTGTACCTTCTATCTTCTATTCTACTTTCTTCCTTTACCCTACTGTCCCCACCTAGTTTCTCTACCATACCTACAGCTTACATACTGTCTATCTATACTATAGATGCTGTCTTGTCCTTGTTCATAACATTTGCTAACACCACCTTACTCTTCCTTTTATTTTCTCAGGTACTAAGAGCAACTCTACAGTATCTTTTACCCACCAAATGAATTACACGGCACCCATTCCTATTGCAACCTACTACAGGACTCTGCTGTCTTGCTTTTAAAAGCCACTACTCACATTCTAATTGATTGTTTCTGCTGCTAACCCACACTTTCAGGTGTAGCCCCATTCCATTCAGTCTAGCTATATTCGGGCTCACCCCATTCCCCAACTCTATCGTATTCCCACCTACCCCCTCTCCTGAAATTTATACTTCCCTAAACTACTCCTCTTAGCAACATTACCCAGTCAATTTATACCTCTCAACTGTCCAGATTTTTGCCTCATATTTTTGGTCTGTTTCTCATAAAATTGTGGCTTTCTAACAAATCACTGGCAGACCAGTGAGGACTGAAGTCAGAAAATAATGGCAGACATTTGAGATTCAGACTTCATATCCTTCAGAAAATTCATAGGTTCATAGGTTCATACTAGGCTATCTGCCCAAGGGCATTTATAAGCCTAGCCCATAGTTATGTGGCTTTCGCCACCCCTTTAGTTTGAATAAAACTATGCCTATTGTTTTGCTGTGCCTCTGTCAAGCAGTGACACTGAAGTAATCCCTGGGGTATATCTGCGATCTCCCATCCATTGGTCAAGATTCCTCTTGAACAAGGCCAGCGAGGTGCTCTGCCTCACATGTACCGGGATTTTGTTCCACAGCATAGGGAGTCTCTGGGTGATGAATTTGTCCCTCCAGCACGTTCTATTAATAACCATGCCAAGGTTTAAGTCTCCCACCCTTGTGGTTCTGAGGGATCTAGATTTTTTGAGGTGAAGCATATTCATCAAATCTGGGTTTGACATGGCCTTATATGTCAGGCACAGGTCACCTCTGAGCAAGCGGTATGAGACTGAATAGAGCTGGAGTTCTTTCAGTCGGGCAGCATAAGACATATTTTTGAGACCCTTTATCCTTTTGGTGAGGAACTTTTGGGGCCTTTTGGTGAGGAACTTTTGGGGCCTTTATACTTCCCTAAACTACTCCTCATGTTAATGCAACACTTGTTATTTTATCAACTTTCTAAACTTGTATGAGCAATATTTAAAATGTGTCCTATTTTGGGGCATTTGTCCCCCCATTATGTGTCGCTTTGTCTATATTTCCTGCTCTAAGAGGTTGAGAGGTATGAATCAATTACTCTGTAACCACACTCAGCCATTAACAACTCTGCCTGTCTTCCTGCATACTTTAATAATACAAGCTTCACCTCAATCATATATTTTTATATCACTTACCCTATAAAATGTCTAACACTATTCAATTATCATTTTTTATCTTTTCTCACAGCATTCCTCTACTCATACTACCCCAAGATACCTCCCTCCAAAGTATGAAATTCTCACTTTCTTCTAAAACTCCTACACTGACTATAGCATTACAACCCAATACCATTAGCTTCTCAAATATTTCATCACTATTCAATTGTAAGAATGTATATGTGAATAAAGTCAAAGTCCTTACCAGCAATAATAAATTCAAAACAACTCTGTACTCTACACAAATATCCTCCCAAAACCTACCACTTTAAACATCTTAGAAATCATCTCTTAATATTATCTCAAAACAGTGACATACATCCAAATCGCAGCCCTACCTCTCTACAAATACTACTCTTACCCCCTCCCCCTCTACTAGCCCACCTACCAACACTCGAAACCTATTTATAATAGCAATCAGCATACATCGTATTTGCAATAAAATCACAGAATTTCATGCCTGGCTCTTTCAATATACCCCAGATATCATAACAGTTACAGAAACTTGGCTAAAGCCACAAGTATCTGACACCAAAATCATTTCAACTGGTTATAATATCTTTCAACAAGACAGACTACAAAGGAAAAAGTGGAGTGTAGCTTTAATCTGTCATAATTCCTTAACCATTACATCCCATCCTAAACCTGTCCCAACTTTTAGAAACATGGACATTTTATTAACATCACTACAAAAAATAATACTAAACAACTATGCACAACATTATTATATACTCTCCCAGGCCAAAACATTCCTGTTCTAGAAGATTTTCTATCTCAGACTAGCCATAACATATCTCATGAAACTTCCATTCTTGGAGACACTAATATTAATTCACAAACTCCCCTGACAATAGTATTAACCTGCACAGATATGCAAAGCTTGTCACAAGCCCCACATGAGTGCCAAACAACCAACTAGAATCTACATTGGCCTGGATCCTAGTTTCAGATCCACACAAATACTCCAGTACTGGTGTCCTCCCTGACATTTTAAGTGACCATTCACCTGCTTTTACATATAGAACCCACATTCAAGTTCCCAATCCCCATTCTTATAGAACATCTAGAAACTTCACCCAAACATCTTTCATCAACACCCTTAAGGCCCAAAATTGGACCCCACTTAAAATATTACCTTTAGAAAAGGCTGTAAACTATTTAACAAGGTCTTCATTGATACCATAAACACTTTAGCCCCATTTGTTATAAAAGAATAAGACTGAATCATGCTACATGACTTACAAAACCAGCAAAACTAATTATTCTCTCCAGGGATTAGGCCTGGAAAGAATGGCGCAAAAAGAAGCACCTAGCAAATTAAATTAACTTTAAACAACTTTGTAATAAAACAAAGAAATGAATTAAAAATAACAGAAAACTATTTTTCACAACAACTATCTAGTCAAGGAAACAACCCAAACAATTTTTGGAAATCTGTCTCTTCTCTCTTTAATCCAGGGACCACAAAAAACCCATCACAATTCCTTAATAAAGACCCACAACAGATAGCCCACATTTTCAACTCCAGTGTTATTGATAGCATTCTTAAACTTGTTAAAGAATCACCTCCAACAACAAATAAATGCCCTAACAACAAGATTGATACCTCAAATCTTTATCAAGAGAAACCCAGCCTGCATCCCCCATTCTACAATGATAACACTAATAACCTCCCAGAATCACTAACAATCTCCCTAAAACAAGTGCCCATCTCTCAAATATTTAAACTGCTAACTAAACAAAAAACATGCTCCCTCTCTGCAAATAACCTTCCCTCCGAATACTTGAAACTTAGTGCAGACACAATAGCCTACCCCATTAGTATTCTAATTAACCAATCCAACTCTGAATCTACAGTCCCTCAAATTTGGAAGAAATCTATAATAACCCCACTTCATAAAGGTGGTAATACCAACGATTTAGCTATTGACCCATTTCCATACTTTCACCATTGCTAAAAATAATAGAAAAGTGTATACACACTCAACTACTAAAACACCTCACTGACAATAATCTCCTTGCCCCTACTCAACACGGCTTTCCTCCTACACATAGTACCACTACAGTCTTGCTTTCTTTTACAGACATTGTGTGGAAAGCTCTGGATGTCATTCTCTTAACAGCAGTAGTCTTACTAGACCTACACAAACCTTTTGACACAGTGTCACATACTAAACTAATTCAACAACTAACAACTTTAAGATGCTCTAAACATACCTTTATCTGGTTCACTAATTACCTGGACAATAGACAATAAGCTGTCCGATGGCAAAACCATCAATCTCGTTACCTGGTCAATAAGACTAGACTCTCCAAGGGTCAGTTCTTAGACTTTTGCATTTTAATGTGTTTATAAATAATCTCCACACAGTCTCCATTCAAAGTTCATTCATCCAATATGCAGATGATTCAACATCATATCCTCTTCTAGAAACATCCAAGATCTTCTAAAAACAGCACAACATGCATTCTCAAAAAGAGAAACATGGCTTAACAAAGCACAATTACTGCTAAATCCAAGAAAATCTAAGTTACTAGTATTCTCATCCAAACCACCTCCACAAGATTTTAAAACTTACTCTAAAAACAAGACTGACATAGAAGCCACAAGAACAAAGGTGGCACATACCCTCCTAATTCCTTCCCTCCTCTATGGGTCCCCAATTTTTACAAATCTTCACACATCTCTCAGTAACAAATTACAATCATGCTATTATAAAATTGATAAATTTGCCTCCGGGCTAGCAAACTGCACACACCATTGCCAAGTCATCAAGGAATCAAATTGGCTCGAGTTCCCCCACTACCTTCATTACACCCAACTCACTATTGCTCATTAACAAATATATAACCTAATCTACATCCCATCTAGGAATCATCTGTCCACTAATGAACAACTCCTATTTGTATCCAAACCGAACAAAAGAGTTGGATAAAGCTTATACTTCAACTCCATAGTAAAATTATGGAATAACCTACTCCCCTCTATTATACTACTTGATTCCATAGAAACCTTCAAAACTGCCCTAAAAAGCCACTTTCTAAACAACCAAATTTGTCTTTGTGGCCAAACCTATAGACACCATAGAACTAATCCTTGGACCCTGCTGAATAATCTGACTCTTATATTCCTAACTGACAATTACCAAATTATCTATGTTATTTTGCTTCTTGATGTAACTAATCTGTATTTCTTTCACCGTCTGATCTCTAACAATCAATAGTTTAAATGACTAACCTCTCTTCCATCAAAGTGCTTAAATGAACAGATTGCTAGCAATTGTTATTCTTCCTGCATACAACACTGTCATAAAGTACTGAATATGTTATACCATTAAAATACTATTTATGTAATACCAACACTTCACCTGACTGCATAAAATATTCTACTTAGTTTATTTCTAATTACTCTTCTTCTTCTTTCGGCTGCTCCCATTAGGGGTCGCCACAGCAGATCAACTGTTTCCATTTCTTCCTGTCCTCTGCATCTTGCTCTGTCACACCAACCACCTGCATGTCCTCTCTCACCACATCCATAAACCTTATCTTAGGCCTTCCTCTTTTCCTGTTACCTGGCAGCTTCATCCTTAGCATCTTTTTCCCAATATACTCTGCATCCCTCCTCAGCACATGTCCAAACCAATGTAATCTTGCCTCTCTGGCTTTGTCTCCAAACCTTCCAACCTGGGCTGACCCTCTAATATACTTATTCCTAATCCTGTCCATCCTCGTCACACCCAGTGCAAATCTTAACATCTTCAACTCTGCCATGTCAAGCTCTGACTCCTGCCTTTTTGTCAGTGCCACTGTCTCCAATCCATATAACATAGCTGGTCTCACTACCCTCTTGTACACCTTCCCTTTCACTCTTACTGGTACTCGTCTGTCACAAATCACTCCTGACACTCTTCTCCACCCACTCCATCCTGCCTGTACTCTCTTCTTCACCTCTCTTCCACACTCACCATTACTCTGAACTGTTGATTCCAAATACTTAAACTCATTCACCTTCACCACCTCTACTCCCTGCATCCTCACCATTCCTCTATGCTCCCTCTCATTCACACAGATATATTCTGTTTTAGTTCTGCTGATCAAAACTCTCAGAGCAAACATTGCATCTGTAGTGCTCTTTCCTGGTATGAAACCATACCGTTGATCACTAATCATCACCTCCCTTCTTAACCTAGCTTCCACTACTCTTTCCCATGACTTCATGCTGTGACTGATCAGTTTAATCCCTCTGTAGTTACCACAGCTCTGCACATCACCCTTATTCTTAAAAATTGGTACCAAAACACTTTTTTCTCCATTTCTCAGGCATCCTCTCACTTTCCAAGATTTCATTAAACAATCTAGTTAAAAATTCCAGCTTTCACCCAAACACCTCCATGCTTCCACAGGTATGTCATTGGGACCAACAGCCTCTCCATTCTTCATCCTCTTCATAGCTATCCTTACTTCCTCCTTGCTAATCCACTGCACTTCATGATTCACTATCCGCACATCATCCAACCTTCTCTCCCTCTCATTCTCTTCATTTATCAACCCCTCAAAGTACTCTTTCCATCTGCTCAACACACTCTCCTTGCTTGTGAGTACGTTTCCCTCATTATCCTTTATCACCCTTACCTGCTGCACATCATTACTATCTTGGCCCCTCTGTCTAGCCAATCGGTACAGGTCCTTTTCTCCCTCCTTAGTGTCCAACCTTTTATACAACTCTTCATATGCCTTATCCTTAGCCTTCGCCACCTCTCTCTTTGCCATGTACCTCATCTCCATATACTCTTGTCTACTTTCCTCATCTCTTTGACAATCCCACTTCTTCTTCACCAACCTCTTTCTCTGTATACTCTCCTGTACATCTTCATTCCACCACCAGGTCCCTTTGTCCTCCTTCCTCTTTCCAGATGTCACACCAAGCACCTTTCTAGCTATCTCTCTTACTAGCTCTGCTGTAGTTACCCAGCTATTCGGTAACTCTTCACTGCCAGCCAGTGCCTGTCTTAACTCTTCCCTGAACATCACCTCGCAATTACCCTTTATTTCTAATTACTAAAAATTGTATAACATTTTTATCACTGTTCCATTATTGCAATAGTATGCCTTTGTAATAATCCTTGTACTGTAACTGTAACTTTGCTCTCCAGGCCTCCCCTGAAGATGGGTTTCTGACCCAGTGGACTTTCTCAGTCAACAAATGTTGATAAATAAATAAATGAATAAATCAGTTAACGTATTGACTGTCTGCAAAATTGAATGACTATTGTCCTTTTTAACATCAGTTCAATTTATTATTTGTATCTGGAGCTTTTCTTCCCGGGCCTCTGCTGAAAATGGGTACTTTATGACTCAGTCAGACTTTACCAGTAAACAAATGCCAAATAAATAAATAAATAAATAAATAAATAAAATGAATACATTCTTAAGGTGTTGGTCTTCTTTTTTTGGCTTTTTGGTACTCCTCATTTTGAGTGCTGCAATTTCAATAGGGAGCCAAATAGTGTGGGTAAATTAAGATTGTTAGGCTATCAGATAAGAATTATGACCTTAATCTAGCAATTTTATTAATGACAACAAAAATCATTTTATTTTGTGTTTAATTGTGTTAGCGTACAAAAGGAAGAAAGCTCAGTACTACTTCAGGATAGGAATATGATATCTAATGCACTAGATCTAGGATATAGCTGAAAGAATGCCCTATGAATCTTTTAATGGTTGTGATAAATTAAGAAATGATGCAATTAAATCAGCTATTACTCCTGTAGGACAGAGTCCAAAAATGATACAGAGTGGGTAGTAAATGAACACAATAAAATCTAAAAAGATTTGGTAAATATCCCTAATGGAAAAAGGTAGCACTTTATGAGACATATCAAAGAAGCAATTTTATCAGTCTTGTTTCTCTTCCTTTAATATACTATGCTGATCCTTTTCCATGCCTGTAGACAAATGCTGATGTAGTATCTGTTCATAAATGGGGGCGGTCTTAAACCACCGGACAGCTAAAGACCAATTAGCTTGAGCAGCAATTTGAAGAAAACATTTGAGAGGATAAGATTACAGCATGTGGATAATTATGACTATGCATGTTCCAACAATATGTTTCAGCATATTTTTTCCTAAGGGGAGTTCATGTATTACAAATCTTATGTCATTTTACTCTGAAGTAGTTGATGTTATGGACAGTGGTATTCTACTTGAAATTCTCTCTTTGGACCAGGTAGAATCCTTACCTTAACAGGGTATATAACAAAAAAAAGTCATGGCTATTGTCAGAGACCTGTGCTAACCAAGTTTGCAGATGACTATAAATTGGGATCCATCACAGATTCCTCCATGATACCAAGATCCTATAAGAGAGTCAAACATAAATGAAAGACTGGTGTCAAAGCCACAGATTAAAACTCAACATAAAGAAATGCATTATAGTACCCTTTGGAAAAAATGGCCACCAAAGATAATTACTCCATTGATAAAACACCCCTAAGAGCTGACACAATTATTAGCTGCCTGTGGCTGTATGTATATGGTAATCTGCTGTTTGACCAATAAATAGTCAGGATAGTAATAAAATCATTCTGTGTTGACCATCTCATAAGCAAGGGTATGGCATCCAGGTCCAAGAAAGTTTTAGTGCCATTCTACTCAGTCCTTATTGGACTCAACATTGAGTATAGTGCCCCTTTTGGCATGTGCCTAACCAGGCACTTTCAGCATTCAGAATGCCCTCTAAGGTTTGTCAACAGGAGAATCTGGGGCATGAATACACTATCCTACAGAGATTATCTTAAGGCTGTATCTCTGTTTTGAGTCTCCTGTAGATTACTAAGAGGCGATCTATGCCTGGCAAATAAGGCATTCAAAAATCCATCTCTGATGGATCTGTTGCACATCCTCAAAACAAACACCATCAAAAACATGAGGTCTATGGAACTGAACTTTGCCTACAACATAAATAGAGCATGCTGGAGACACTGACAAGTGCCTCAAAGGATCCCCATATTATGGCATAAACTTCCCATTTGTGTGAAGCAGAGATTATCCTTGACCCTATTTAAAGGAAACCATAAATTGCACATTTATCCCAAGTCTGGCTCCATTACCCCTGATGGACAGAGGTCAACAATACGTAAATCAATCCTCAACTAACATACCACCACCCCACAAAACCCTTAGATACTTCTTACTTAACATATCTCGCCATATTGGCATCCAATTAACTCAGGGACAAAAGTGGTTTGGGTTGCATGGCTTGGCTTTCCCTGGTGGACATTATCCTACCTATGAACCTAAGGCTCATGGTTCTGTTTGCCTACATTTCAGTGATAGCGACCCTGATACTGTGGAACTTTAATGGCTATTGTATTAGATGGATAGTAAGTTGGTTATATGAGAGAAACTATTTAGAGAGAATAGGTGACATTAAATTGAGCCAGTGTATTGTCCTACACGTGCAGTCCTTCAAGGATCAATGTTGGGATTTTACCAGCAAATGATGATTATTAAGGTTTACATATAGGGTCATATGTTCATAGTTTGGTACTAGGCTATCGGCCCTGGGGCCTATACAAGCCTAGCCATAACAATTCCCTAGATATTTCTTCTCACAATATTTACTTTCCTGGACCCCTGTCTAGCAGGGTGACTGACGTGATCCCCAGGGTGAATTTCTTATCTCTCATCCAATCGTCAAGGTTCCTTTTGAAGAGGGCCAATGAGGCACTCTGCTTGACATGAATGGACAGTCTATTCCAGAGAATGGGGAGTCTCTAGGTCAGAAACCTATCCCTCCAGCATGTTTTGTTCATTGTGATGACAAGGTTTATATCCCTGGAGCATGTGTCTCTGAGGGATTGGGATTTTTTTATGTGGAGCATGTCCAACAGCTCAGGGTTTGACATGGCCTTGTATGTTAAGCAGAGGTCACCTCTGAGTAGATGATATGCCACAGAGTATAGCTGGAGTTTTTTGAGATGGTCAGCATAGGGCACCTGCTTTAGGCTTGTGATTCTTTTAGTGAAGTATTTCTGTGGCCTTTCCAGCTGTTGCAGATGTCTGGTGAGGTACATACCAAATGGGGCTTTATACTCTATAATGGATCTAATGAGGGATGAGTACAGTGGGACAATAACCTCCTTTTTTTCTGGATGAAAAGCTCTTAGTGATGACATGTGCCACATAGAAGGATTTCCTGACTGTTGTGGTGCTGTGGTTATCAAAGGTGAGACCACTGTCCACCTGTGTCCCTAAGTCTCTCATCATACGTTCAGTGTTTAGTGTACTATGATGTTTAAATTGTCAGAATGGCAAATTTAATACAGTATTAAGCAGGTTTATCTAAAAAAATTATAAATAATCTATCTTAAGCAGGTTGTCCTTCATTTGCAAAAAATGAATGGTGCTACAAGTAGGTAAAGCAAGAGATGATGCCCATGTGGCTTGGATAATGACACCCTAACTATTTGATGGACACTGGAAAACATGGTATTATGATCAATGGTGATATGTCATTTGCAGTATTAGTGTAATCAGGTCCAAACATGCTATAGTATTGAAAAGGTGATGTTATGATTTATTTAACTGAGAAATCATTCTTTGTTATTACCACTAAATAAGGCTTTGAAAAGCCCATACTGCAATATGCATGCCAATTTGCCACTATAGCTAAAATTAAGTAAATATATTTGAGAATCCCTAAAAATGTATTACAAGATTTGTTTTCAGTAAATACTTCTTACTTAATGTATCCCACCATATTGGCATCCAAGAAACACAGGGACAAAAGTGGTTTGGGTTGCATGGCTTGGCTTTCCCTGGTGGTCATTATCCTACCTATGAATCTAAGACTCTTGGTTCTGTTTGCCTACATTTCAGTGATAGTGACCCTGATACTGTGGAACTTTAATGGCTATTTTATTAGATGGATAGTAAGTTGGTCATATGAGAGAAAATATTTAGAGAGAATAGGTGACATTAAATTGATCCAGTGTATTGTCCTACATGTGCAGTCTTTCAAGGATCAGTGTTGGGTTTTTACCAGCAAATGATGATTGTTAAGGTTTACATATAGGGTCATAGGTTCATAGGCTGGTACTAGGCTATCGGCCCTAGGGCCTATACAAGCCTAGCCATAACAATTCCCTGGATATTTCTTCCCACAATATTTACTTCCCTGAACCCCTGTCTAGCAGGGTGACTGATGTGATCCCCAGGGTGAATTTCCTATCTCTCATCCAATCGTCAAGGTTCCTATTGAAGAGGGCCAATGAAGCACTCTGCTTGACATGTATGGGCAGTCTGTTCCAGAGTATGGGGAGTCTCTAGGTCAGAAACCTATCCCTCCAGCATGTTTTGTTCATTGTGATGACAAGATTTATATCCCTGGAGCATGTGGCTCTGAGGGATTGGGATTTTTTTAAGTGGAGCAATTCCAACAGCTCAGGGTTTGACATGGCCTTGTATGTTAAGGAGAGATGACTTCTGAGTAGACGATATGCCACAGAGTATAGCTGGAGTTTTTTGAGATGGTCAGCATAGGGCACCTGCTTTAGGCCTGTGATTCTTTTAGTGAAGTATTTCTGCGGCCTTTCCAGCTGTTGCAGATGTTTGGTGAAGTACATACCAAATGGGGCTTTGTACTCTATAATGAGTCTAATGAGGGATGAGTACAGTGGAACAATGACCTCCTTTTTTCTGGATGAAAAGCCCTTAGTGATGAGGTGTGTCACATAGAAGGATTTCCTAACTGTTGTGGTGCTGTGGTTATTGAAGGTGAGACCACTGTCCACCTGTGTCCCTATGTCTCTCATCATACTTTCAGTGTTTAGTGTACTATGATGTTTAAATTGTCAGAATCACAAATTTAATACAATATTAAGCAGGTTTATCTAAAAATATATAAATAATCTACCTTAAGCAAGTTATCCTTCATTTGCAGAAAATGAAAGGTACTACAAGTAAGTAAAGAAAGAGATGATGCCTATGTGGCTTGGATAATGACACCCTAACTATTTGGTGGACACTGGAAAACATGGTATTATGATCAGTGGTGATATGTCATTTGCAGTATTAGTGTAATCAGGTCCAAACATGCTATAGTATTGAAAAGGTGATGTTATGATTTATTTAACTGAGAAATCATTCTTTGCTATTACCACTATATAAGGCTTTGAAAGGCCCATACTGCAATATGCATGCCAATTTGCCACTATAGCTAAAATTAAGTAAACATATTTGAGAATCCCTAAAAATGTATTACAAGATTTTTTTTCAGTAAATGGTTTTGACAAATTGAGGAACTTGGACATATATTTGGTAAATTACCATTTAGTTACAGATGACCTGATATTTATTTGCAAATCTCTGCATGATAAATTTAAAGAAGCAACTTGACATTTTACTTTCAATCATACCAAGATAACTATCAACATCTCATGGCAGAAGGATATGTAGTGTTCTTACTGCCTCTAATTTTTAAGACCAAAATGGAAGTTTGATTCCTTCTAACAGTATACTATAGGTTGATATGTGACTTCAAGAGCATTCTCTAGGAGGAAAACAGTAGGCCTGTAATGAAAATAGCAGTGCCTGTAATGAAAACAGTAGGTCTGTAATGAAAACAGCAGTGCTTGTAATGAAAACAGCAATGCATATAATGAAAACAGCAGTGCCTGTAATGAAAACAGTAGGTCTGTAGTGAAAACAGCAGTGCCTGTAATGAAAACAGCAGTGTCTGTAATGAAAACAGTAGGCCTATAATGAAAACAGCAGTGCCTTGAATGAAAATAGCAGTGCATTTAATGAAAACAGTAGGTCTGTAATGAAAACAGCAGTGCTTGTAATGAAAACAGCAGTGCCTGTAATGAAAACAGTAGGCCTATAATGAAAACAGCAGTGCCTTGAATTAAAATAGCAGTGCCTGTACTGAAAACAGTAGGCCTGTAATGAAAACAGTAGGCCTGTAATGAAAACAGCAGTGCCTGTAATGAAATCAGTAGGCCTGTAATGAAAACAGCAGTGCCTGTAATGAAAACAGTAGGCCTGTAATGAAAACAGCAGTGCTTGTAATGAAAACAGCAGTACCTGTAATGAAAATAGCAGTGCCTGTAATGAAAACAGCAGTGCTTGTAATGAAAACAGCAGTGCCTGTAATGAAAATAGCAGTGCCTGTAATGAAAACAGTAGGCCTGTAATGAAAACAGTAGTGCCTGTACTGAAAACAGTAGGCCTGTAATGAAAACAGTAGGCCTGTAATGAAAACAGCAGTGCCTGTAATGAAAACAGTAGGCCTGTAATGAAAACAGCAGTGCTTGTAATGAAAACAGCAGTGCCTGTAATGAAAATAACAGTGCCTTTACTGAAAACAGTAGGCCTGTAATGAAAACAGCAGTGCATGTAATGAAATCAGCAGGCCTGTAATGAAAACAGCAGTGCATGTAATGAAAACAGTAGGCCTGTAATGAAAACAGCAGTGCCCGTAATGAAAACAGCAGCACCTGTAACAAAAACAACAGTGCCTGTAATGAAAACAGTAGTGCCTGTAATGAAAACAGTAATGCCTGTAATGAAAGCAGCAGTGCCTGCAATGAAAACAGCAGTGCCTGTAATGAAATAGCAGTGCCTGCAACATTTTTGAACTGAATTTATATACATCTTCCTGTTTTCACTGTTACTTCTAGGGGTGAGGCCAAGCAAGCTCCTCTCCAAATACGCTATTATTATTAATGGGACTGAGTCAACATCTTCAAACAGTAGTCTTTGCAACAGTGTACACATCTGTGCATTATGGCTTTGTTTTAGTTTCAGACTTTGTTGCATATTACAGTGGGAAAAAACAGTTATATATGATTTTACATTTATTTATTTACATTTGTTTACCGGGAAATTCCGACTGGATGCAGGTCCTTTTTCAGTGGATGCCCGGGGAGAAAAGCTCCACATCATATACATGATAAATAGAGATACAAAGTTGCAGCAATAGTAAACAACATTACAGGTTGTAGGCTTTAATATAATAACAATATATTGATTATCAACAGTATCTACAGTAAATGTTGCAAGTTAAGATAGTTTCTTGTCGTTTATAATATTAGTAACAAAGTTGTCAGACAAGATGTTAAAGTATGCAAAGACAACTAGCTATTTCTGACTGTGGTTAGTAGGGGTGGTAGTATAGTTGGGTTAAGAGTCTAGGTGGGGGGAGGAGGTAAGGGTGGGGGTGTTAGTCTGGATTACAACAAGGACAAAGCCAGTGCAAATTTAAGTGGAATTTGAGTACATTCTTGAAAAGGCTGCTGAAAGGTAGAGTAGGTATAGAGGGTGGAAGATTGTTCCAAAGTTTAGATATGGTACATGAAAATATGTCTTCTCCTGCTGAGTTTTTGGGTTTGATAACAGTGAGTTGATTTTTGTTGCTTGATCTTAGGGGCCTAGTGGGGTGATAGGATTGGAGAAGGATTTGAAAGGAAGGGATGTTAAGGGGGTGGCTAATAAATTTATGAGCGAGGGTGAGCTGATTAAAGTGAAGGAGGTGTGGGAGTTCTAGCCAGTTTAGTTCTTTAAGGTAGATATAATGATGGCTGCGGTAGGAGGTTCCAGTGGCAAATTTAGCAATTTTGTTGTAACACACATCCAGCTTGTGTAGGTTTGTCTGTTTAAGGTTGGTAAGTATGGGGTATGCATAGAGTAGGGTAAAGATTAGCTGGGAATTGAATATGGAGATTCTAGCCACCTTAGCTAGGAATTGGCGGCTTAGATATAATGCACCAGGTTTCTTGTGAACTTTTTTTTATTGTGAGAGATATGTGGGTGTCAAATCTAAGTTTGTTGTCTATTTCCATATTGAACAATTTTGTGTGCACTGATGGAGAGATGATGGTATTGTCTATGGCAAGAATGTTGAAGTGGGGGGTGTTTTGGGTGGCTTTGGAAGGTTGGAACAGGAGAAGTTTTGTCTTACTTGGGTTGAGTAGAAGCTGACCATTGGATAGCCAGCTTTCTACAGAAGAGAATGATTTCTGTGTGATTTGTTGTAGTTCTGATAGAGTGGGGGCAGAGCAGATGAGAGTAGAGTCCTCTGCGTACTGTATAAGAGATGCTTGTGTGGTGGCAGTATGTAGGTTGTTAGTAAAAAGTGAGAATAGCAGAGGGCCAAGGATAGACCCTTGGGGAACTCCAAGAGTAACTTGGAGGCGAGGTGATATGTTATCATCCCAGATTACTGATTGCTGGCATCTGTGCAGATAGCTGTGGAACCAGTTGCAGGCTGATTGTGAGAAGGAGAGGTTGGGGAGAGTAGAGAGTAGTAGATCATGAGATACCATGTCAAAGGCCTTTGAGAGATCTAGAAATACAGCAGTAGAGAAGAGGCCATTGTTTTTGTGATGAAGTATAGTGTTGGTGAAGGAGAGCAGAGTGGAGGTAGTGCTGTGATATGGCCTGAAAGCATGTTGAGTTTTGGAGAGGAGATTATTAGTTAGAAGGTAGTTGGAGACCTGAGTGTTTATACATTTTTCAAGTATCTTGGAGAGAGGGGGGAGGATAGCAATGGAGTGGTAATTGGAGAGGTCAGTGGAGGGGGAATGATGTGGGATATTTTCCATATCGAGGGAACATAGCCTTCTGTTATGGAATGGTTGATTAGAATTGAAATTGGGTAGGCTAGTGTATCAGCCGCAATTTTCAAGTATTCAGAGGGGAGGTTGTCAGCTGAGTGTTTGGTGGGATTAAGTTTTGACAATAGCCTTTTTATGTTGGAGGTAGGTGCTGAGGTGAAGAAGAAAAGAGGAGTGTGGGGTTTAGGGTTAGGAGTTGGGGGGGGGCTGTTGGAGGGAAGTGCTGTTTGTTTAGAGATGTTATAGTTTCAGTGAAGTGTTTGTTGACGGATTCAGCAATACTGCTGGAGGAGGGGGGAATGGACAGCTGAGGGGTATCAACCTTCCCTGTGTGGAGGATAGTGTTAATAGTAGACTAGAATTGCTGAGGGTTGTGGATGGTAGACTTTAGGGTGGATTTATAGCAGAGGGATTTGTCTAATTTTATAAGCTTTTTGGCTTTAATGCACAGTTCAAGGAATGATTGCCTATCTGGGTTATTTTTTGTTAGTCGCCAGTGCTCCCAGGCCTTATCTCTGGATTTCATTAGGGTTCTGGTGGTCTTTTGTAACCATGGGGCATGTCTGGATCTGACTTTGGTATTTCTTACAGGAGCATGGGTGTTTAGGATGGAAAGGAAGGTACTGTTGAAGAAGTGGACAGCATCATCTAGGTTGAGGCATTTTAGTGGTGACCAGTTCATTTTTTGTAGGGAGGAGATGAAGGAGTTGGGGTTGAAGTTGGACTTGTTCTGTATTTGCCTGTAGGTAATGGGCTTCAGACTGTTTGCGTGGTGCCAAATTAGGAAAGTGGGGGAGTGGTCACTAAGACTGTCAGGTAAGCTGCCTGCTAGGTAAGAGTTTGGGACTTGGTTGACTAGGATCCAGTCAAGTAAGGTAGGATTGTTAGGGTTTTTGTTGATTCAGGTAGGGGATTGAATGAGTTGAGTGAACCTATGGAGATTAAGGTGAATGGTTGAGAGACTGTTATTACAGGATAGCCAGTTGATGTTAAAGTCACCGAGAATGATGGTTTCCTGGGGTAGAGATAGAGTAGCCCAGCTCAGGAGATTTTCTAGGGGTGTAATATTTTTCCCTGGTGGGAAATGGCATCCTATGATATTGATTGTTTTGTTTCAGTTTAGTTTGAGATTGGCATAATGATTTCTTCATTGTTGTGGTGAGGGGAAGATGAGTTCAGGAGTTGAATATTGAGATGGTGTTTAAATATCAGTGCTACACCACCTCCTTATTTTGGACAACCTGTCTATGCAAAGGATGTTGTATTCAGGTGGAAGTATTTCCTCACTTTTGATGTGAGGTTTGAGCCAGGTTTCAGTTAAGAAGAGAATATCTGGGGAATATATGCTTATGCTGGTGTGTAGTTCTTGGATTTTATTGCATATGCTTTTGATTTTTAGGGACATTATAAGTAGGTCTGTTGTTTTCTTGTTGGCTAGGAGTTGAGTTGTGGGGGTTTGCTTGGACTAGGGTGTGTGGTTGGGTTGGATTTGGGAGGACCAGGGTTTGGATGGATGTCTCCAGCAAGGGCAAGTTTATAGAGGGTGTTTAGGATATGTTTTATATATATAGTAAATTGCTTATGGTATCTTAGAGATATTTTATTTTTGAGTGTGTTAGGTGTTTGGTAGTGGAGTGTGTGTATTGGGAGGATGGTTTTGGTGGCAGGGCTTGTGTAGTTATAGTTTAAATGTTTGAGGGAGAGTGTTGAGAAAGTACAGTGGAAGTTGTTTGGGCATGTGACTGTGGAGCCTTGGTGGGCTGTAATGTGAGCTAGAACTATGCAGGTTAGGATTGTTATTATATTTGGTAGTAGCATGATTGTGTTGGATGTAGAGGGAGGTGGTAAGTAGTGGTGTAGCCTAATTGCTAGTAATTATGGGTGGGATTAAGGCTAAGAATAAATGTAGAGGTACTGAGGGTGGGTGGGAATAGGGGGCAGGGGAGGAGCGGAGTGAGCATAACAAACGAAGCGGGCTAGAACTCCCCAGGCTAAAGATTGCAGGGTAAGTATCTAAATAGCCAAATTGTTAGGAGTTATTAGAATCTAGTAGGGGAAAACAATCTATATACCTGATTTCAGCTGTGTTCTTTCTGGGTAGATACCTA
This sequence comes from Protopterus annectens, assembly GCF_019279795.1. Lineage (NCBI taxonomy): Eukaryota > Metazoa > Chordata > Ceratodontiformes > Protopteridae > Protopterus > Protopterus annectens. The sequence continues at coordinate 1,186,962,724 of NC_056733.1, read as the reverse complement.
GTTTGAAACAGACAAAAAGTGGCAGTTTAAGTACCTTTTTGCCTCTATTTTACAAGTGGGCAATTCCAGTGTATCTACTGGGTTACCTTTCTTCTCCTAGAGCTTTATCATGGTTTACTGATAACAAAAAGAAAAAGTTAACTGGGGAATGTATTTACAGCAGATGGGAGTGGGGGTGCAGCTGCTGTCCCTAGTCGTGGGTAGAGCCAGTTATTTCTGCTTTAGACCAGGTACTTTCTACAGTAGCAGGCTAAGAGGGAAATGTAACTAGACACCTACAGTAACTTATTTTCCTTTTTAAGCACTTGAGTCCTTGTGGCTTGTTTCTTCACTGCTGATGCAGTCACTGGCCAAGGATTCAGCAAGTGGAGGACTGAGAGAAAACCCGTTTGCAGGGACAGTGGTCACTAAATGAAAACATGGAAACAAAAACAATTATTATGTTAAGGTCTCTGAAAGGGGGATGAATGAGAAGTGCTGTAAAAAGTAACTGTAATAATAAATTCTCACCCAGGCAGGAAGGGTATTGGGTTTAAGAGTAGCAGCACATTACACTATTTACAACGGTACAAAGTGTTTAGTAAAAAAGACTCAGGCAACTGTATGCATTCGCAGATGAAGCCCTTGACATAAAAAAACACCTTACTTAGTGAGACTTACTTACGTACTTACATGCCATCATTCACATATATTTCACTGAAAGACAAATACAGTACAACTTCTGCAAATAAACAAGTATTTACACAGATTAATTTGTGTAGCTTTAACACTCCTTATTCATACATTTTTCTTTTGAAAAACAAACTAGTATATATATATATATATATATATATATATATATATATATATATATATATATGTATATTAGAAAGATAGTTATATACAACCATTTTATTACAGCTCTTTTCAGTACTTGCAATTTTTACCAAACACCACATGGTGTTTATTAATTATGGTAGCATGACACTAAAGTAGATTTATAGAGTTTTTTGTTCCTTTAGGTCTGTCATTCAGAATACTTCATGTTAATGTATTGCTTTATCCCATATTTCTTTTGACCACAGGTCATGTGTAACAAGCCCCTTCTAAGTTTTAAATGCAAATCTTAAAATATACAGGATCACATTTACTATAAACCATGCTATTATTTTCCATAGTATACAAATGTACAATTCTATTTTGGTTTTCTTTATCTATCTTTTCTGTAACCTTGTGCCTTATGCTCTTATCACTACACTTTTGTCAGTGAAATATTAATGAATATATTCATTAATATTATTATATTACGTTTTTCTGTTATTGCAGTGACAGTGTTATATCAGTAGGTTTGCTAATGTCAGTTATTTCATGTTCATATCAGGTTAACTGATTTACCTGCAGCTTAGCAAGCTTTCTCCACATATAACAAAGGTACAAACAGAGCCATTAACAAGGTGATCTGTGTCTTGCTTCTTGAGCCATGAAAGACACAAGGTTATTAGACCTATATTTCTTTGCAAAACTAGCAATTTTACAAACATCCACAGTAAGTAAACATCCATCATTTGCTGACCCAACTCCATCAAATAGATCCATAAGAATAGAAGCAAAGAATATGTTTAAAGAATAGATTAAATTATGTTTACTGGTAATTAGATTTTGGCAACAATATTAAGTAAAATCAGATGGTGGTTATGGAAAAAGGTGTGGGGGGTCTAATAGGGATGAAAACTTAGCATGATTGCAGAGGAAATTATGAATATGTGTAAATATATGTGTACATTTGTAAATATTTGTAAATATGTAAATATAATGTAAATAAGAGTTCATTTTGTATAAAAATAAAGGACCCCTATTCTTTTTGATAGCTACTGTGGGATCTTTTATGTTCACCTGAGCTACTATCCGCTTAGGAAGATGTAACCTCAGTTTAACATCTCAGCTAAAGGATAGCACACTGAGGAGTACATTACCCCCATTATGCTGTACTGAAGTGTTAACAATTGAGTTATCTGAAGAGGGAATAAAACCCACAACCTTCTGCACAAAAGGGTAGTATGTTACTTGTTGTGCCACTGACACTATTTCTATGAAGGTTCAACCGTGGTCCCTGGTACTCTTATTAGGGAAGATACTAGTAATGGTGCCCCTTATAGAAACTTATCTATCACTACTTTTAACACTGAGAACAATAGGACAAAATGAATCCTACAAAGGACCATCAAATGTGATAACGAAGAATTAAGAAGGAATATGGGAGAGAAGCCTATTATAGTTTATAGAAAAGGGGCCAATAGAAATAATGTTATGGAGAAACCACTGATGGGTACTAAGAGCAATAAAATGTTAAAATGTGGTTATTGTAGTCATTGCAAGTATAAAGGTTTGTGATAAGTTTGAAATTATGCGATACACATATGTAATATGAGAAATATTCAAATGTCTTATTAAATGGATAGTATACATGTCCCTCTGCCAAAACTATCCAAGCTTCTATAGTGGAAAAAACTGAATGTATGCTTAAGGGATGTTTTTATGAACACATTTGCAAAATTACAAAACAAAAAACAACAAATGCACTGTTCAGACATACACTCAATTTTCCTGAGCACGAGTTTAAATTTCTCATTTTAGAAAAAGTAGCCACAGATATTGGGGGGGGGGGGGGGCTTTGTCATTGCTACTTGAAAGGAGAGAAATAATCTGGCAACTGTCCCTCAATACATATTGTTGACAACTTTTAAATTACCTTTGCTCTATTACTAGCATTTTAAAACTAAAGGCATGTCCAGGTAATAGAAATGGAATTGAACTTAGAATAATGTTACTATGCCTGTCTATTATTTTCTATTATTTATTATTTATTATTTATTTGGGAATTTTACCTAATAGCGTAACAGTTCTTTTTGTGTTTTAGGATGTCTTACTGTTACTAATATTAATGGATATATTGGTTTTAGACAACAATCCCATTTTAGTAAATATTTAAAAATAAGCTAACATTTATATATACTTTTTTATAGAATACTTTCTGTTTTATACTTATGTAAATTGCCAAATAATTTTCACATAGACATTTTAAATAGAAATGTTGTTTTGATTAAATTATTGTTTTAAGTTATATCACTTTAAATAAATACAGCTAGGAGATCACGTGGTTTATGGATGGACATTTAAAAGTCTGTTTTTCAACTTGTAATATCATCTGAAGAAGTAGGGTGGCCGCAGTGGTGCAGTGGTTAGCGTTGCCGCCTCACAGCAAAAGGTTCTCCAGTTTGATCCTTGGCTGGGATGCCTTCTGTGCAGAGTCTGCATGTCCTCCTTGTGGTCACATGGGTTTCCTGTGGGTGCTCTGGTTTCCTCCCACATCCCAAAGACATGCTGTAGGTGGATTAGACACTCTAAATTGGTCCTAGGTGTGAGTGCGTGCATGCATGTGTGCGCCTTCTGTGGAAGGTTGGGTGCCAGGCTGGCAACTCGACACTGTAAAACTCCACTGCCAATCATGAGCAGACAGGTGATCCACTGTGGCGACCCCTAACCGGGAAAAGCCAAAAGAAGAATATAATCTGAAGAAGTCCTGTAGGTTACAGGATGAAAGTGCTCATTTATGGATTATTAAAATAATGTTAAAGGTTCGCTCAGTGTCAATAAATTTTGGTGCTGTCCTTTGTGGAATTTATCCATTTTACATGGATTACTTGAGATTTCTTAAAAAGTGCTACTACATATAAGGTGATTTCTTTGACTTTGTAATGAGATTGCCTATCCCCAAAAAAAATAACCAAAGTTCATTATGTTTTGCAAAAAAATAATGCTGCCAAGTATAATATTTCTGTAGGAGACACATTTCTCAGAGATAGAACATATGGAACTTGCTTGGCAGAGTTATTTAATTGTTGGTAATGCTTCCTCTTTGGAGTGATGAAGACTGTGAGTACTCTTTCTTATTAAAGGGACATTTTACTTTCAGATGCTTAACAAGGTGGTTGGTATGTACAACTTTTTGGAAACTAAGCTGAATATAGCAATGCACTGGTAAATCACTATATCCTACCTGGTGTCCATGTGAGAAGCTGATGGAAATTTTATACACTTGGGTAATGTATTAAGATGAGTTTGTCATTTGGGGAGAGGACTGGAACATTACATTTCATAAAGACGATGCCTCTTTGGGACAGAGGGCTCATAATGTTTCTGCACTATGTAAATTTGTAAGAAATTATTTAATGAGAGTAGGTATGGTAGATGGGTCTCTTAATAGTATGAATACATCACAGATTTATACCTGATACTCACCTAGGTTCCATACTTACTCAAGGACATATAGACTTCCAGTGTCTAAGGAAGATTCTTAAATGATCAGGAACAGCATTGTCTCAGTAGTCCTGCCCTTTGAACTTGTGCTCATTTGTCTTTCTTGAAAATTTGATAAGAAATGTGTCATTGGCAAACTGGTAAGTATTATTTTTCTTGTCAAGATTTTCATGATTAAGCATTTCCATCCTTTAACAACCGAAGAAGATTACACAATTCTCCTAGGGCAGAAGGCTCAGTGAAATTTGATGCATTTAAATTTGTATTGACCAGTGATATCAGAGAATTTCAGATTTCTGCCCTTAAAGAGTCTCTGATGAAATTTGAAATGTAAAGCAATGATCTGTTCCCAGCACAAATAAGAGATCTGAATCAATACCCGTGGACTTATGCTCATCTATAAGACATTGAAAGAAGTTGGAAAAATGCAATCAACATACAATGGATGCTGTAAATAAGACTATTAAGCTCAGATTTTCATGTTACTGCAAAGTAAAAAAAGTATTTAGCTCTTAAACTCAGACAATACAGTGTAGAACTCATAATAATGAAGATTCAGGATTTATTACAGGGGATGATGGTTACTACCCCAAGGGGATTGAAGATGTTTTTGCTCAGTACTATGCAAAATTTTATTCTTCAGATACTCATCACCCACATACTGCTGTGAGCACGTCCATACTTTGTTATTTAACTGCCATAAATCTACCCACACTATCTGAAAAGAACACAGTTACTGAATATGAAGTGGAAGAAGTATTAAATAAGCAGACCCCAGACCAAGATAACATTCAAATAAAATTATTTAAGATGGTGAAATATAAAGATTTTGAATTTTAATCAGTCGTTGTGTGAGGTGCTCATGGGTGTTAATCCCTCTCTTTCTTGGAATGTGGTTGTCCTGTCTCTAATTTTAAAACCAAATAAAGGCCTTATTGCAATTGCTTCTTACAGACTTATATCATTACAAAACAAAAATTATAAGCCGCCTGTGGCAGTATTATATAAGAAGCTTTGCCTAATATTTCTTTTTTGATTCAATGAGATCAGACTAGCTTTGGACCAGACCATAATACTTTTTAATAATCGATAACAAGCTGTTTTGTACTTCATTATGCTAATCATAGGAATCAGCCACTACTGCTAAAGCATTTTTTAAGACTCCTGGGAATTTTTATTCAAGACCCTCACCCCCCCCAAAAAAAAAAAAAAAGAAAAAGAAAAAAATGGGATTTCCGGAGAGTTTCAGTCTCCTTATCTTTGCTCTTTTTATAAATATTCATTTGCTCACCTTAAATTGGTTATAGGCTTTCATCTGGGTGGAACTGCTTAAACTGCTTAGGGCAACTAGATCATCATGACCTCTTTCTCCTATTCATGATCTGTACTGAAACTTGGACTCCTGTTTACAACTGTCTGTACTTCACAGATATCTGACTGAAATGTTTTATTTCATGTCATAGCTTTATACTTACAACTGACTCCTCTGTCTTACTCACCCAGAAGAAGACCTTGCTAGAGTTTTTTTCTGATTTGAAATTATTTTGAAAATTCTTTGGATATAATATTACTAAGGGTAAGATGAAAACATTTGGAGTTATAAATACTCCATATCAGTCTCAATATTTTATATCCTTTCTTGACAAAAGCTGGGAATACTACTTATTTATGTTTGAAATTTGAAAATGCCCTTTCCAGTGCATTTAATGGTGACTATGGGTAGGTAAAAGTCAAAACTGCATATTTCTAATTCCAGCATTGGAAAGATCTGACATTTGATTTTCAGCCAAGAGTGCATGCTTTAATGTCATGCCCTCTCACATTGCTTTATATGCCTCATAGGTGATTCCTTTATCCTCAATGGATTTATTAATGGAATCAGTACCATTTGTGTGATTTTTTTTTCTGGGAGAGAAATCAACTAATACTGAGTTGGAACATTTTAATTCTCTCTACTTTGCTTGCTGGACCAGGATTAACATTATTTGAATTGTATAATACTGCTGCTAGAGTGAAGCTAATTTAAAGAGTTTATGCTACAAAAGAAAACCTTATTTGGATGGAAACTATAGTAAAACAAATGGTGGATTTGAGGGATTTATGCATATTTACAAGAGGTCCACTTTCAAATTTCAAAATTCCACAACTTCGAACCCCTAAATACTGAAGCCCAGAAGATCAAAGTTGTGGAATCACAAAACAAAAATAAAATCTAAAACAAGAAAACATCAGCAGTCACTTTTTTGCAGGGGACAAGAAACCCTGCACCACCCATGTGGAGGGTTGCACCCACCAAACCCCCTGCTACTTAAATATACCAACTCTAAGATCACACTACAGTGAAGAGAACAGTAAAGTTCCCGTTCTGCACTGTATGGCAATCTCCATTGACAAGTTTTGAGATTCCACAACTTTGATCTTCTGGGCTTCGGTATTGGTATTTAGAGGTTCAAAGTTGTGGAGTTTCGAAATTTGAAACTGGATTCCTTACAAGTCATAGGAAAGTAGTGTAAATTCCTAAGAATTTTATTTATTCATGATTTCTTCAAACTTATGAGATAGTCATTTGGTGTTACTAGCACTATGTTGAGCACAGTACTTAGCCCCAATAAAAGATTTAAAATTACATGGATGTCAAGGCTTGGATTATGGTAGGAAAGTAGCCAGGTTAACAAACTTAAAAGAGAAAGACAAGCTCCTAAACTAGATGAGCATTAGAGAAATTTCTGTCAGTGGTGGAATTGTATAGATTGTTATGTGAGGTAAAGCACGATTGATTGTTTCTACAAATAAAACAGATTAGCCTAGATGAGTACATATTATTAATACAACTAAGAAAGGAGTCTTGAGTTTTAAAGAAATAATCTCTGTAATGTGCAAGATTTTAATTACCACTAAGAAAAAAGTTAAAATATGGACAGCTTAATATGTGAAAAACATTTAGGAATACGTATACCACAATAACTGTAGTTTATACTGTTGTCAGCAATACAATATACCTCAAGGAGATGTATTTCTTTGGCAATTCATGTTCATTTTTTTTTATATCCCAACAATGTTGGTGCATCTGTTCCCTACGTGTAACTCAGACTAATGGAGAAGGTGGCACAGAAGCCCATTAGGATTGGATGCATGTCATGTGGAAGTATAAAGAATTGGATCATTTAAAAAAAGGACTCTTTTTCCACTATAGTATGATATGGACCAATAAAGTAGACCTCTCATCTGCATCATTTTTAAAAGGTTATGATCATGGGCTAGTGTTAGACAAGTTAGACAGAGATTAATTGGGCTTGTTGCTATTTGTGCATAAAAGGTAATAACTCATGTCTGGAAAAATACTGGGTGTTGAGGAGATAAAGGAATTAATGCATGATTTATACATCATGAAATGTAGACCTAAACTGAGTGGAAAATTTGATAAAATAATGGAACAATACACTGAATTGTAGTGTAGGTACGTATGGATGTGGTTGATATTGACAATGCAAATACATATGGGAGGGTTCTCATTTATTGTTATAACATATTCCTGAGGCTATTTCTCCCAATGGAAAATATGGCAGCAATACAAAAGGGGTAGTCTACCTGGCATGTTACTCAGCCAGCCTGACATTTTATATAGTTAAAATGAAGGACCCCTTAAAAAGGAGAATTTATCAGCATGTTTATGCTAGATCTAAAAACGATGTTAAGAATACCTTGTATAAACACTCTACAGAATACATTAACTTTAAAGATGTTCATTTTTTTATCCATGAGAAGGTTACAATATCAGAGGGGGGTAATTGAGCTGCCTTATTGGAGGCACAAGAGTTATACTGGCAGTTATTTTTGGATGCTACACATATTCCTGGACTGAAAGATATGATATCAAGTTGTAGTTAGTTGATGATGAAAAATTCCAAGTTGCAATGGAGATATACTAAAGTGCATCCATTTTTCAAATGTGTAGTGGTGTTTGTTTCACTGAATATCTAACAGATCAATTAATATTAGGTGGCAATGTTGTTTTAAGTAAAAGTTTTGGAAGGAAGAAGGGGTTGTCTGATGAAGTTCATTGTATCATTTTTAACAAAAGCGCTTACATTAAAGCCTCTCTTGGGAGCTTTTTTTGGATTATCTCTCTTATGGAGTATTGGGTATTGTTTTTGTTTTTACCTTTAATACATTTCCAACAAACTGCAGAAGTCATTTTAATAACCTTAGATAGCTTAAAGGGAGTAACAGACATTCTATATATATATATTTCCAAATAAAAAACTTTCCAGTATAAATCTGAAGATGTTTGACTAACTGATTTAAGTAACAACATTTTATTCTTGCCATCTATTGATTCATTCAATCCACTACTATGTAAAAAGTTCCAGAAGTTTACATCAAAATTATCATTATTATTTATAATTAAGTTATATAACTTGGACAAGCTTCCTTTGCAGGTCAATCTACCTTCAATAATAGCATTCATATATTCACTCATATTATCCACAAATGTATTTACTAATACTAACTGGTTAGGAGATTCATCCAACTTATATTCTTTCATTAAATATCCTGGAGAGTTAACTTTTCCTTTTTTAAAGCTATCAGACCATAGTACTAATCCATTCCTTTTTAATAGATTAATTTTAACATTGTTCTTAGTTTCCATAAAATTAGAGGTGTGTGCAATGGGAAAGCACCAAACATTTCCATTTTGCTATTAATAGAGATTTAAAAACATATTTCTTAACCAATTTAAGAATTGGTTTCATATATGCAGACTCTAATGAAAATATATTTCCTTCTAGTATACATTTTGCAATTTTGTTAACGAGATGAAATGATTATTACATATTTCTAATTTACATATTTCATAATTTTTTTTAGAACTTAGTATAATCTGCTCCTAGATGTTTTCCATTGACTAGTGTAATCTGAGTCTCTCCAGAGTATAGCAGATTTAAAACTTGTAGCAATAGAATAAGATTCTGCATCTAAGTAGCTAATACAACCATACTGCCACAATCTTGTATGATTTCTAAAAGCAATTCTCAGCATTTTAAGATAGCATAAGAATGAAATTAGCATTTTATTTCCATTTTCTTTAAAAGTTTTTTTTTTTGGTGAGGTATTAAAGCTAGTGGATGAAATATATAAAATATTGGGCAATATAATGATTTTAATAAATACTAACCTATCCTCAAAAGTAAAAAAAAAATACATTTTTAATAAGAAATAACATGTATTCAGTAACTTTTTCAACATTATTATCAATAATCTTACTCACATCTTGGAGGATTTTTTAAATCCTAAATATTTTCATTTTTTTCCTTCTCAATTATATTTATATTTATTTCTAAACTTACTGTCTAAGAATTAATTTAATAGTAAAGTTTTATTTTTATTATTAAATTTAATCATCAATACTTCTTGAAACTTTTCAATTTCCTCATCTATTTCTTTGATTAAATAATTTAAATCTCCCATAGGTTGTAAAATATCATCTGCAAAACATCTGTATTTTACATTGACAATCTCTGTTAACTGCAAACCCATCAATCTTTTTCATTGCTTCTTAAACTATTAGCTAAGGGTTCTATAACTAATGCAAATAGTGGAGGGTCACAGGGCACCCTTGCTTTGTGTCTTTGTTCAAAGTGAATCTTTGACAAATGTAGGACACAATTTTAACATATCTGCAAAGAATACACATTGTAAATGCAAAAAAAGTAAAACAACTAATTAAACATATGAAGCAAACTGGACCAGCAGGCTCATGACATACTTAAAGACACTTTTTAATTAAAAGTTTTATTTTAAGAAAATAAACAGAACAAAAATACGATACTCTATTTTCTTAAAATAACAGTTTTAATTAAATAGTGTTTCTAAGTCTATAGGGAGCCTGTTGATCCAGTGCTTTTCTTATATTTAATTAACAATTTAAACATATGCTTTGGAGTCTCTATACAGTTTTTTTTTAATATTCTAATAAGCTGTTTTCGAAATGAAAATCCTTCTAAAGTTTTAGACAAGTAGTCTCAATCAACAGAATTAAAAACTCTCTAACTAGCAAAACAAATTAGGACAAATTTCTTCTTCATTCCTTTGGCAACATCTAAGATAGTTGCTAACTTTTTATATTATTGTGCGTTAATCTATTGACTATAAACCCTGTTTGAGCTTTACTAATTAATTTATCTGACTATATGTCTTAATCATGCAGAGAAAATGAAAGTAAATATTTTATAGTCTATATCTAATAATGAAATAGGTATATATGAGGAAAATAACTTATTATCCTTTCCTTGTTTAAGTATAGCAGAGATTACAAAAAATTTCCATGCTGAAGAAATTATTTTGCCATTCTGAATTATCCAGAAAATGTCACTCACAAATTCTAAAATATTAATGGAAGCAAACTATATAATTCCATCCTTAAACCATCTAACCCTAGAGCTTTAACATTTTTCCCTTTTATAAAAGCTTCTTTAGCTTCTATCAGGGTAATAGGCTTATTCAATGAAGATATTTGCTGGTCATTAAGTTTATTAGTAGTAACAGTTTTCTTTAAATAATTGTCAATTTTGTAATTATCAGGATTATTATTTTTATCTTTATTAAGATCCTCATGGATGTTTTTAAATATTAAGCATTTCCTCTATGTCTGAAGTAAGCTTATTAGTGTGAGTATTTCCAATAGTATTGATTTGTGCCCTTTTGTTTAACATCTTACTTTTATTAGCTGATCTATGTAGATTTTTTGAAGTCATCATATAACTGTGCAATTTTATTTTTTCTAAAGCTATTTCCACTTTATGAGTTAAAACTGTTTGATATTTTGTCATTATTTTTTTAAGACTTCAGTATTATCTAATTTCTTTGTTGTTTAAACCTTACTTTGTGTATGTCTTCTTGTATTTCTAACAATATTTATCCTACTCTTTCATTTTATGACTACCCTATCTTCCCATTCTATCTTTAATATGCATTTTTAAGGAGTTCCATACTACAACTTTACTAACCTGACCATCATCATTCAAAGATAAAACATTATTGATTTGTTACTTAAGGTAACTCTTAAATTCTTTTAATTTCATCATATATTTTGGGATTCTGTAAATAATCTGAAATTTCCTTATATCCACTCAGTGCATTATGATGAGATAAAGGACAAGGAATAGTTTTAAAATAGTTCACTTTAAATAAATCTATAGAGGCATAGTCCTATCACTTCTAATTTGCATCCCATGTGCATAAGAATAATAAGTGAACAGTGACCTATATTCTGCTTTTACTAGTAAATCAAATAGTGAATATAACTAATCCAACTATTTAGTGCTTTGTCTGATGCCAGTATTTTAGCATTCTTCTGTTCACTTGTATCTTCTGTACTAGATATGCAGTGAAAATCCCCTGCTAAAATTAAAATACCCTTCCAATAACTTTGTAGTAAGTTTAGTTTAAGTGATCTTTAGCCACTCTTGCACCTATTCCAGGGATCCAGAAAAAATAGCTCGTGTGTAGAGTTTACCATTATATTTAATTATTACAAATGCATATACCCCTTTGGGATCATTAATGGATTCCATGAACTTAGGCATTTAAGTAGATTTTTTTAACAAGGTATAGCAGTTCCTTTCTTCTTTTTGTTAAACGGAGCAGATGATAACATTTCATAACCTAAGTTATTTAAATATTGTATAACTTTATCTATCAAGTGTGTCTCTTGCAAGAATATAACCTTTCCTCTATTTAATTCTAGATATATCATTAATTATTTCCTTTTGTTGCCATTATTTAGCCAGTTTACATTAATAGATAATATATTAAAACTATCCCTACTGTGTATTTAAAAAGATTTATTTTAAAAGAATATGACACATTTATCCAACAAATTAAGTTTATATATATATATATATATATATATATATATATATATATATATGTATATATATATATATATATATATATATATATATATATATATATATATATATATATATATATATATGGGTACCTATCACTTCACCGACAGGTCAGAACATCGACATTCACATCTTCGATGCCAAATCATCGACAGTTCATAACATCAACGTTTCAGATAAGGGATCTTCCCCCTCACAGGACCCATGGTAGCACTCATTTCTCTGTTACAACGCGTAAGGTTTACGTCGTTATTTACAATTTACCCTGACAGCATTGTCCTTACCTTCCTAATAGTGAAACGAGTGCTACCATGGGTCCTGTGAGGGGGAAGATCGCTTACCTGAAACGTCGATGTTATGAACTGTCAATGATTTGGCGTCGAAGATGTGAGTGTCGATGTTCTGACCTGTCGGTGAAGTGATAGGTACCCATATATATATATATATATATATATATATATATATATATATATATATATATATATATATATATATATATATATATATATATATATATGTGTGTGTGTGTGTGTGTGTGTGTGTAAGACTTTAATGCATTTCTCCAATGCTATCTTAACATTCCTCATTTTTTAAAATTATTTCCTTCTATAAACTAAACTACTAAAGCTCATTAAAAAAAAAAAAAAAAACAAAGATAAATCTACAATTATAACTGCACACGGTGCGAATAAAGACAGCTTACCATGTATTCCAAAGTTCTTAGTTTGCCTATTGAGCAGACAAACTATTATACTTTCACTCTACCTACCAATGCCTAAAAATTCAGCAAAAAACTAACCAAAAGCTATTGTGACTTACAAATTATTAATATAATACTATATATATAATTCAAAAATAATAAGAGGCTATTAATTTAGTTATATATTTTGCCATTTACATCTATTCCCACCATTATTATATAAAAGTTTAATAATCCTCTTATATGAATCAGAAATATTAAATAATACAGCAAATAATATTTTATATACCCATTTATCTAATAGTAGTATAAATTACCCATCTAATATTCTTAAATTATTCATTAATTCAACATTATTATAACTAGATCTCTAACTAAATAAGTATAACAGAATGGGAAATCAATGAAAATATATATTTATCATGCTAAAAGGCACACACATATTTTATAGATCTAACAAAAGGTCTGAATTAATCACATATTTTATAGATCCAACAAAAGGTCTGAATTAACTTTTAAAGTGCAAATGTCTGTATCTCAAAATTGGGTAACACTCTTAACATGACAAATATCAAAATATTTAAAAGCCTTTAGCTTATTAAACAATTTCATAAAAATATGTACATTACTGAAGTCAAAGAGAATGTCTGGCTATTTCTATGGAGTAAAAAGAATATATACTTGCAGCCTATATTGTATTCAAAATATTATAACGTGTTCATTTCAAATCCCATTCCTCCTTCCCAGATTCAAATATACTGAAAAATGTACTTTACGTTCTATCAAAAAAGGATGTACAGATTCAGCAATAAAACACTCAAATTTCAGCTTTGACTTATGAAATGAGTTATTGCAGGAAGTCTCAGTGAATCTAATAGCATACAGTGTTTAAAAAGTTTTAAAATTCACATGAGCATGCTTCAAATTTCAGCTTTCAAATTATTTTCAAATATTTTATATGATTTTTATATGTAAATTATATGACATGTTTTACATTCACATTTCTGCCATATGCAGGTATATGTTATAGACATCTTTCTTAAAAGCAGATTGTTATTTAAATATATTTTCTGTCTTATTTTCCTATTAGTATTCTACCTTATTCTATATATCTTGCATTTCTAAAATCTCCCATCAAAGAGCTATTCAGTCATCAGCTCTGAATTAAAGATTATAGTATGTGTACATGCTTCTTAACTTACTTACATTCAAATAACTTGTGGTGTGGTTTGGTTCTGCCCGCTCCGCTCCCCCTCACCTTGCTTGGGCTCACTTCTCTCTTTTCCCACCCCCAAATCCAACCAACTCCAAGTATCCTTAAATTTAAACTTTCATCTCATTGTCTTGTCACTCCCACAGCCTCCTCCACCCACCATAACTTGGCTCTCACCCTTTCACTCTTCCCACCTTGTCACAAATCTTCCCCTTTTCCCTGCCCACCTTGGGCTGTCTCCTCTGTAGCTTGCCTCTCTCACACTTAACTCTTTCACTCCCTAGCACACCTACTATCTCCTCACATACTCACTATTTCCAGCTGTCAATACTGTCTCTTCCCTCACACTGCTTATTTCTAGCCACCACCCTTCCCTAATATATTTCTTTATATTTTTCCCTATAATTCTTCCCCTCCTTTTTCCATCACACAGTGTTATCCTTACAGCTATTTCACCCACTTCTAATATCACTAGCCCTAAGCACTTTCTACCACACTGAGCTACATATCTTCCCCTCTTCCCCCACCTTTCCCTTTCCCAGACATCTTCCAACAAATAACCAATCTCCACTGACTATTTCCCCTCTTTTTTCTGTCTGTCCCCCTTTCGATGTTTCACATTTAAACCCATGGCCTACCCTGCTCTTACTCCTAAGCTCAGACTCAAGTACCCCACTCCCCTTGCTGACCACCCTCACCTTTTCCATCTTGTCTTTGCTCTTCTGGTTTCTGGTGACATCCATCCTAATCCTGGTCCTCCCCTCTCTACACTCCCTCTCCACCTCCATCTGCTGTCCCCCCAAAAACTTCCTCAAATATCTCCAGCCTCAAACATCTCTCTCTCTCTCTTGCTCTCACTGCAATGAACATTCAAAGCCTAAACAACAAAAATGTCCGCATTTCACACATGGTTGGCCCAACACAAACTTCACATCTCGGCCCTATCAGAAACCTGGCTAAAACCTCATATCAATTCCTCTGAATTTCTCCCACCTCAGTACAATATCTATAGGTCTGATAGGACACCCAAAAAAGGTGGTGGGGTGGCTATCTTGTACTCTGTTTCACTGACGCTAACACCTATAGACATTACCCCACCTAGTTTCTCCCCTGCTGAACTACTGCTCCTAGACTGACACATCAATAACTATAGGAAGTTTGCCATTGCCTCTATATCTCCCCAGGTAAAAACATCCCTATCCTTGAACATATACTCTCCTGTATAAATACCTCCATCCCTATGAAACCATTATTCTTGGAGATCTTAATATAGATTGTAACTCCGTATTGGTGACTCACCCCAACATTTCACAAACCAGTATGGATTCTCACAACTGATCACTAACCCTACCAACTACAGTAAAAATGCTACTTGTTCCACAATTGACTGGATCTTGACTAACTCCCCAAACAACTATTGTAACCATTCTACCTTCCCTGACTCTATTAGTGACCATTCTTCCATCTCTATCTTAAGGCACTCTCCGCATCTCTCTAAGCCCCATCTTTACAGAGATTCTAGGAAACTGACTAACTTTTCCCCTGAAACCATTACTATAGACTTTCTGCCATCAACTGGTCTTTCCTAAAAAAAACTCCCACTCACTGATGCTGTTACTAAATTCAACCACATTTTCCTTGATGTCCTAAACTCTCTTGCCCCAACTTGAAAAATCAGAATCAAATCTAATTTTGCATCCTGGCTCTCCAAATCTACTCATGTTTTGATGCATGAAAGAGATGCTCTACAGAAACAATGGCAAACCACTAAAACTCCCGCCTTTCTCCAAGGTTATAAGCAACTCAAAACTCATGCAAAAAAACTTATTGTGTTGGATGTTTGTTTGTGTCTTTCGGCTTTTCCCGGTTAGGGGTCGCCACAGTGGAACTCCGGTCCGCTAATGATTGGTAGTTGATTTTTACATGCTGAGTTACCAGCCCTGATGCACAACCTTCAACAAAGTTATGCCCATTCATGCATGTCTCCACACAGAAGACGCGCTAGCTGAGAATTGAACCTGACAGCATCAAATACCAATATTTCACTAAATTTCAAAGCTCTCACCCAAATGACCCCAAATATTCTAGAGTACAATGAACTCCCTGCTCCACACTGGTTCTCCTACCATCCCTAACCCTTTCCCCTATCACTCTTCCTCTGAAACTGCAGACTTACTCAACATACACTTCATAGACAGCATCATTAAACTCCTACCCTCTGGTACCTATGTTCATCCCAACTCTTCTGTGTCACCCTCACCTGTCCCTAAACCTCTATGCCCCTCTGTCTCTCAGTCTTTTATCTTGCAACCTGTTTCTACTAAATATATCAAATCCCTGCTTCTTAAACTAAAACCATGCTCCCTCCACTGATAAACTCCCCCCTTAATTTCTGAAAATTGCTGCTTACTCTGTTGCATATCCTGTACCTATGTTAATCAACTGCTCCATTCCGGAATCTACTGTACTGAAAATATGGAAATCCTTCTATACCACTCCTCTGCACAAAGGTGGCAACTCCATTGGACCCTCTAACTATAGACCAATCATTATTCTCTCACCGCTCTCTAAGATTGTTGAAAAATGTATACATACTCAACTACTGTTCTATCTCATTCATGAAATATTCCTCAGCCCCTCGCAATATGGTTTCCGCCCCAAACACAGTATCTCAACTACCTTACTATCCTTTACTCAAAAGGTTGCAAAAGCTAGGGGAAAAAAACCTTCTCATTTCCTTTTTATTCCTTGACCTCTGTAAAGCTTTTGACACTGTGTCTCATCCCATCCTTCTTAAGAAACTCTCAGACCTAAACCTCTCTCCTTCTACTCTTGGCTGGTTCCAATCCTATCTTACTGGCAGAAAACAAGCTGTTTGTTGGCAGCAGGCTTTCTCACCCTTCCTTGCTGTTCAAACAGGAGTACCCCAAGGCTCCATACTTGGACCACACCTTTTCAACATTTTTACCAACAACCTACATTCATCCTGCAGTCTCTCATCTGTAATACAATACACAGATTATGCTACTCTCTTATCGATCTCCAGTACTATCTCTGAACTACACACACTAACACAGAATTCCTTTATCTCTGTTGAAAAATGGCTCAGAAACAATCAACTAATCCTTAAAACCAAGAAATCTCAAGTCCTTCTTTTCCTACCTCAGACACTCTCTCACTTTAAATCCAACTTTTCTCTTTCCTCCCTAGATGGCAGCACTATCTCCCCTTTCTCACACAATAAATTCCTTTGGATAATAATTGATAACTGAATAAAATCTGACTTGCACATACAACAGGCCATCAAAAAGAAAACACCAAAAACTTGGACTACTTTATATGAACAAAAAGTTCTTCACTGCTGCCACTAAATGCACTCTTGTGCATGCATTTCTCTTACCTAGTCTTCTATACACTTCCCCCATCCTTACCAATATCCAAACTATCTCAATGCAGAAAATGAAACAAACATACAACAAAATTGCCAGATTTATTTTAAATCAACCTCTCTCTTCACATCACTGCCTTTCAGTAAATGAACTTCAGTGGCTGGAATTTCCACACCTTCTCCTACAATTGCAACTCCACACTATCATTTCCATACTCAACAACCCCACTGCCTTCCCTGCTCTCACCTCTCTTGTTATGCTCTACTCTCCCCCAGCCTCTCTGGAGTGCAGAACAGCATCTTCTCTCAGTTTATAAACCCAAAGGGAATATTGGCAAACTACTTTACAAACACTCTGTCTCACTAAATTGGAACAAACTCCCTCTCCATATTAGATCCAACCTTTCTTTTCCCTGTTTTAAAAAGGAGCTTAAATCCCACCTACTAAACTTGAAATTATGCTGTTGCCTTGACCACGTGTAGTCTTAGTCTGACCTACTGTATAACCGGTTGCATCTCCTAACTTTCCTTCTCTGTTAATAACTTCTGCTTAAACTAACCTCTAGCCTGACTATAGTCCCCTCCTTTCTCTCCCCCATCCCATTCTCCACATTATTTTTCTTTCCCCACTTCCTATCAATGTTTATACATTGTCCTTCTTTTGAACAACGATTATCTTTTTTGTTCTTACTCTCATATGTAGTAAATTTTATGTCACTGCTCTCAGTACAACCCTTAATGTTCATATTTTTTTTCTTTTGATTTTGTCTTTATAATTAATTTCATATTTGCATTATTTTTAATAGTTTTTTGTCCTGTATATTTATCTTTGCTGGGGCTCTTTCCCCTTGGGTCTCCACTGAAAATGGGTGCTTACTATCAGTGCAATGTAAACAGTTAATAACCTTGTCTGTTTTACAGTTATTTTGTATTGTGATTGTTATTTAATATTTGTATATTGTCACTTTATCCCTACTTATGTTTGTTGGGGCTTTTCCCCTCAGGTCTCCACAAAAATGAGTTTGTTTGCAAACTGAGTTGGACTAACCCAGTTAACGAATGTGAAATAAATAAATAAACATACTGATACTGCTCTTTTCTTAATCTTATATATTAGATATTTCATTCTTCATGCATTTGCATATTATTAATAAGATGTTTACTGTTCTTATTAATTCTAGTATTGTAAACAATCTTAACTATATATTAATGAATTCATGCTTGTTAATTTGAATGTGTAATTTTATCCATTGCAAATTCTTGTGTTGATCTAAGTTTCTTATACTTACATCAGAATTTGACTACAGCATGTGAAAATGACAAATAGTATCACACAGGAGCTGCTAATTTCCTCTTTAAGTTTCTCATTCCTCTTAGTTCTTTTAAGCTGTTCTAATTAGTAACAAACAACTAACTTTACTTCTTTAAATTAATGTATACACTTAATATGTATAGTCAAAGTTAATACCACTACAGCATAAGCTGTACGTTGAGTGTGGCCTCCTCTTACCCTCAGTCACTATCTTCCTTCAGAGTGCACAGCCCATGGTCACTATATCTGATCGTGATACTGCAGGAGCTATGCTACAAAGCCTTACTCCTACAAGTTTCCTGAGAATTTTGTCACTGCATAATAGCCTGCAGTCACTACAGCTGACTTTGATACTGCAGGAACTGAGAATTTTGTCATTGTATAATTTAAGCACATTTATTATGAAGAACCTTACTGTGTATTAACTTAATCAGTTAAATACATGCTTGCTGTAATTTAAAGTCTCTGTGAAATAGTCTGTGCACTCAAATGACCTCTTACTAAGTTGACCACTGTCCCCTTTTTCTTGACCAATATACTATACTGCATATGCCAGTTACTTAGCCTAAGGAAATGACAGAAAAACTGTTTTAATTTGGCATCTCCATTAATTGCTTTGCACTGGCTCAAAACTGATTGATCTCAGTTTAATTTCACCTGAAGGTGGGAAGCTTGCAATGCTCAACCTTGCGCTTGGCTTCATTTCGCTCTTGCAGTTCCTAATAGTACCTATCTATTCCACATTGTATCTTACACTTTTCCCTAACAAACCCTCATTTTTCTTATTTTGACTGTATAATTATACTTTAACCTTCCATGCCCCTCTATTTCTTACATTCCATAGAAGATACCAGGATAACCTACCTCTTTCTTTTTTTAACAAATATTTCTCTCCTAAGCTGCCATCACTGAATCTCCTTCTGTCCTGCAGCTTCTTGTTTCCTTCCTCATTGCTACTTCTCCACTACCTGACATCTATAAAATATATAAAATATAGATTTCCGTACATAATTAGGCTACTCTTCAGCTTATCGTCTATGCTTCTCCTCCTACTGTGCCATCTTTCATCCTACCATGACAAAGTAATATATCGCAACATCCCCCCAACTCTATCCCAACCACCTGTTCGTACTTCTTCTTTACGCACTCCACACATTGCACCAAACCTGTTTAATATTGCCCCTTATCTTTATTCCAAATATAGACTGATAAACTGCACTTCAACTCAAACCAAAACAAAACTAAGTGCAAGAATCTGTTCCAAAAAAACATGTTGTATAATTCCACAATACTAGAATCCTTCTAGGACGATGAATTCAAAGATACTTCTCTCCCACACACTTTTATAACCCAGCAACAGCCAGTCCCCAACTCTAGTGATCTAATTTTTGTTGCAATAAATGTTAGAAGCATAAGAATTAAAACTGCTGAATTACATGCTTGGATTACCCAACATAAGCCTGATGTTCTTACTGTAAATGATACTTGGTTTAAACCCCGCATAAACAACTCCAAAGTTATACCTTCCGGCTATAGTATCATCCGTAATGACCATATTAAGAGGAAAGGTGGTGGTATCACTTTAATATTTCCCAACACCTACCACATTTCCACTTAAAGCAAACCAACATCAAAATTCTGTTCAGCAGCACTTCTTTCTACTTTCCTCAAAATAAACAATTATAAACAAGTATGTAATACTGTCCTTTATATCACTCCTGGCAACAATACAGCTATACTGGATGATATGCAACATTGGATATCCATAACATTTCTACAAGAAAAATACTACTAGGTATTGTGAATGTCAGTTGGTTCGGCATAAACTCTAGCTCCCCTACATCTGGCATGAACTTAAATGGTTTTACACAACTATTTAATAGCCCTACACATTATAGCAAAACATCAAATTCCCTATTAGACGGTTCCTAGTATCATATCATAGCAAATACTCCACCACAGGTACAATGCTAGACTATCTCAATGAATATCTCCCAATCAGTCCAACCAGGCATCTCACATATACATTTAAACAGCATATTTATAAAATAATATGCAACATTTCAAATTTAACTCAGAAATGTTCATTATTACACTATCGTCTATTAACTGGAATTTCCTAAAAATCCTCTTGTTAGACGATGGTCTAAATGAATTCGATACAACCTTTTAAATATCCTAAATAACCTTGCACCTCCTAGAAGGAAGAGACTAAAAATGAATAATGCAATTTGCCTATCCAAAAAGAGTAGAATGCTAATGCAGGATAGAAAAACATATGGAAAAAATGGAAAAAATAAAAAAAAACTCAGTATCTTGAAAACTTCAGAATGCTTCACAATCATACTAAAAATCAAATAAATGAAGATAAAAACTATACTGTAATAACTTTCAAAATAATACTAAACACAACCTTAAAAATGTTGGACATATTTAAAGAAATCTTATATCCTGGCCAAAAATTTGATCCAAACCCCTGTCTCGATACCTCACCAGTTGAAACTGCAATACAATTCAACTCTTATTTTATAAATAGCATAGCATCTCTAACCAAGGATTCTTCTACATCCAATTCTAACCATGTCCAGCAGCCATATATCACCATATCCACTTTTACCTTCAAACCTCTGCCAACATTCTATATAAAAGCATTCTTAAGAAAATTTAAACCATGCTGTTCTTCAGCTGATGACCTTCCAAGCAAGTACTTAAAAATAGGAGCCAATAGCATTGCCTGTCTTGTCCCAATCCTTATAAATAGGTCAATACAGGAATTCCATGTTCCCTGTTTCTGGAAAAGTCACACATTACTCTCTGCACAAATGTATTAATAATATTAGACCTGTAGCAATCTTATCTTCCTTCACCAAAATACTTGAAAAAATGCATTCAAAAACAATTGATAGAATAACTCATGCAGGAAGAACTCCTATCCCCTACACAACAAGGCTTCCATCCCTCCCATAGTAGTAGCATTGCCTTTTTAATCTCTATAGACTCTGTCAATAAAGCTAGACATTCTACTTCAAATGTCCACACTAGGTCGCTCTCAGCCTACATTTCTGTGGTTCAAGAACTACCTGTTCAATAGGTATCAAGTCAGTAAAATGGCACTCCATGCTCTCTTCTTATGTACCAGTCTCTGCTGGTGCACCACAAGGCTCTATCCTTGGTCCCCAACTCTTTAACATTTTCACCAATACTCTCTATACATCCACACAATAAGCAACCCTAATACAATATGTAGATGATTCCACTCTCATCTGCACATCTGACAACTTGGTACACCTCCAAAAATTTACTCAAGAAGCTTTAACAGTCACTTGAAACATGGTTTCGTAAATCACAACTCATGCTCAACCCAAAATAGACTAATCTGCTACTTTTTTCCCCCAAATCCCTCTCTCATGAAAAAAATAAATAAATTTAAAGTCCTCTCTTTTGGTAAGACAACCATTGAAGTCACTTCTCATAACAAATTATTAGGGATGATAGCTGATGATATTCTTACATTCGACCTGCATATACAAAATTGCATAAGAAAAACTCATCAAAAACTAGGGATGCTTTACAGAGTCAAAAACTTTCTCACAATGCAACTAACATTACACCAGCCACTACTTATCTCCTCCCCAGGCTTCTTTATGGCTCTCCCATCCTGACTAACCTCCAGGCATCACAAAAATTAAATCTTGAAAAATGCTATAACAAAGTTGCTAAATTTGCAGCAAATACCCCTTTCAGAACCCACTACATTATAACACTAAAAAACCTAAATTGGTTAGAATTGCTTCATCAGCTAACTTACACAACTTCCTACCACCTATAAAATTATCCAGCATCCATCTGCCTGACCAGCATAAAAAAAACATTCTATACAACTATGTATACAGTCAGTCATTGTGATCCAGTGACCAAAAAATCCTGTCTATAAATATATCAAATCTGCTGAGCATTGTCTGTACTCATACAAGGTTGCTAAGGTCTTGAACTCCTTACCTGTATCAATCAGGTCAATACACTCCCTTAAATCTTTCTAAACACTCTGAAAGACATGCTGTCTAAAATGTGTATCGGTTCTTGCTCAAAACCAGAATAAACTATATCCTTAAAAATGAACAAGTACTTTTTCATTCCTTATTTTTTATACACTTTGAAGACATGAAGGATGCAAGGAGACTATGGCAAGGCATACAGGAGATCACTGACTACAAAATCAGGTCAGCACAGTGTGAGGACAGCATTGAATTCCTGGACAGTTTTTCCATCTTCTTTGGTAGATATGAGGAAAGAAACAACAGGTTGGCACTGAAGCTGCCAACTGATGAGAAGGATGCAATACTCAGCCTCAGCACAGAGGAGGTAAGAAGAGAGCTAAGGAGAGTGAACCCCAGGAAGGCTGCTGACCCAGACAACATACTGGGCAAGGAGTTAAAAGGCTGTGCTGATCAACTATGAACAGTGCAAAAGGAAATATTTAACAACTCTCTTGCCATGGCAAACGTACCCTCATGCTACAAGGAAACTAACATCATCCCACTAAGAAAACCACTCCTTCCAGTCCAAATGACTACAGACCAGTCATTCTGACATCCGCTGTTATGAAATGTTAAGAGCGGCTGATCAAAAAGCATCTTTCATCATGCCTACCCACTGATTCTGACCCTCTGCAGTTTGCATACAGAGATAACTGATCTACAGCTGATGCCATATCAGTAGCACTACACATCTTCTTTGAGTATTTAGAGGGCAAAGACAACTATGTGAGAATGCTGTTCATAGACTTCAGCTTTACAATTAGTATGGTGGTACCAATACAGTTGATAGAAAAACTGGCATATTTAGAAATCAGTAAACATCTCTGTAACAGGATCCTGGACTTCCTGATTGGAAAACCACAGAGGGTGTGTTCAGGTAAGAGCAAATCAAAGTGCATCACAATTAACATCGGAGTTCCACAGGGATGTGTTCTTGGCCCACTGTTATTCACCATTCTGACCCACGACTGCTATGCTAAGCACAAGTCCAACCATATCATCAAGTTTACTGATGATATCACAGTCATGGGGCTCATCACAAATGAGGATGAAAGGGAATACAGAGAGAAGATGGCATCTCTGAATTTAAGCAAAACCAAAGAGATTATCATCGACTTCAAGAAAAGAACAAACCACCCAGTGCTCAGGATCAATGGTGAGAGTGTACAGAGGGTTAAAAGTATGAAATTTCTGGGTGCAGACATATCACAGTATCTCACGTGGTCAGGAGACATCAGCCAACTGGTCAAGAAAGTGGACCAATGCCTCCACTTTTTAAGATGGCTGAAAAAAGCTAAGCTTCCTTCTCATATTCTCTCCACCTTCTATAGAGGTGCAATAGAAAGCATCCTCACCTGCAACTCTACAGTGTGGTTTGGAAGCTCCACAGCTACAGAAAGGAAGGTGCTATAAAGAGTGGTGAGAGTTGAAGAGAAGGTAACATGTTCCAGTCTTACATCGCTATAACATCCTTATTCTGCAAGAAGCATCCACAAAGCCATCAAAATAATATAGGACAACACAAATCCTGCACATGGACTGTTTAAGCATCTGGCATCAGGCAGGAGATATCGCAACATCCACTGCAGGACTACAAGATTCAGCAACAGTTTCTACCCTACAGTGATTAGATTTCTGAACTCGGACACTAGTCCCAGGGGTCTGGACACATAATAAGCCAAATTTTTATTTATTTGTGCAATATATACTTATAGATAGTCCAAGTAAATGTAATATTTATTTGTTATATCCATGGTCTGTATTATTTAACTCACTCAAGTGCGATATTAGACAAATAAGTTAGGCATTTCAACCTGTATTGTGCTTTGTTTTACTTTAAATAGGATAGTTCATTTAACTCAGGGGTGGGTATTCTTTTCATATACGAGCATTTGTAAATGTGTCTGTTCTTTCTTGCATGTGTTGGAAGTAGTATTATGTTTGTTAGTTATGTTTATTCCTTCACTTGTATGTGTTGTTTTACTTTCCTTTGTAATCTCAAGAACTGAGCTGATGCATGAAATTTCATTTAGGCTACACGTGTGTAGTTCTAAATGACAACAAAGTTTACATTGATGTTTGACTTACAACTCCTTACTTTCCCGTCTTCACTTACTTCCTTACTTCTATCAAATTCTCTTATGTTCTGTCTAAATATACCATAAACCTGTTCTTCCCTCAGTTTATGTTGCAATTCCTGTTTGTATTAGACTAATTTACCTTTAATTTCTATGATGTCTAAAATTTCTCTAAATATTAAATGATTGTCATATAGATTTATAGGTTCATAGAAGATTACCAGGCTAACGGTCCTAGAGCCCTTACAAGCCTAGCCATATTTATCTCAAGTTACCCCAGTTGTCACTGGTTAAGTGAGTGAATTTCACAGAGGTAAGGGTCTATGGTAGTTAATACTAGTATCCTCTGTCCAGGAGGGATACAGGTGCCACCCCAGGAGTGAATTTTCAGTCACTCATCCATTGATCTAAGTTGTGTTTGAAGAAGGTCAGGGAGGGGCACTGTTTCTTGAGACTTAAATCTTGTTCTAGAGCAGTAGTAGTCTCTGGGAAATGTTTCTATATTTCTAGCTTGGCCTGTTCATGTCAGATGCTATGTTAAGATCCCTGGAGTGAGAGACCCTTGTGCAGTTTGATTTATGACTATGTAGCATTTCAGTCAGAGCCAGGTCAGAGACTGCCCTGTAAGCCAGGAACAGGTCACTCCTTATTAACCTGTAGGAGACAGAATGCAGTGACAGGGCTTTCAGTATTACCACATAAGACTTGTTTTGTGTACCCCGTAATTTCTTTGTTAGAAACCTCTATGGTCTCTTCAATTGTTGCAGGTGTCTGGTGAGGTACATGCAAAAGGGAGCATTATACTCAATTATTGGTCTGATGAGGGTTGAGTATAATGGAATTATAACTTCCTTAGATCTAGATGTGATACCTTTAGTTATAAGATGTGCCACATAGAAGGGTTTCCTTACTATTGTGGATACATGGTGGTCGGTGATCACGTTGCTATCAACTTGAGTAGCCAGATCATGTACCACTGGGTCTACACTTAGGGGAGTGCTGTGTATAATGTAATTATCAGGAATATCAGCTTTCTAAAAGGGAATAATAATGCATTTTTTTGCATTTAGCTTTAATCCATGTCTTTGGCACCAATCATTTGTCTGTGTTAACCCTGTCTGCAGTATATTAACATCATTGGGGGACTCGGTGATTTATTTATTTATTTATTTTACATTTGTTGACTGGGATAGTCTGACTGGATATATGTCCATTTTCAGCAGAGGCCCAAGGGGAAAAGCTCCAAGATAATAATACACATTGAACATTTAGTAAATGCTAGTTTCAAGCAGATTACAGTCATAACCAATGCCAGCATTTAGCACATATAGTACTAACTTATTATAAAACACTTTACAAAACATAACATTATTTTCAAAGTTATATATACATAACATTACATTCAGGTTTAAGACACATTGAACAGCAGTTATACAATTGACCCTTCCTGAAATGGTGTGGCAGAAAAA
This sequence comes from Protopterus annectens, assembly GCF_019279795.1. Lineage (NCBI taxonomy): Eukaryota > Metazoa > Chordata > Ceratodontiformes > Protopteridae > Protopterus > Protopterus annectens. The sequence goes on along the minus strand of NC_056733.1, from coordinate 1,186,936,321 downwards.
AGTTAGAAGTAGTTGAAGGTAAGGCACCTAAGAAATAGAGAGGTCACTAGTCGGGGTTAGTACAAGGACATAACCAATGAGTTTTGAAGTATTTCTTGAGTTTGTTTTTGAATCCAGTAAGTGAGGGTTCTAGGGTCAAGTCAGCTGGGAATCTGTTCCAAGTTTTTCCAATAGAGTTGGCAAACAGAGTATCCCCAGCTGAGTAGGTGAATTTGTATATTTGAACTAGGAGTCTAGTGGATGATCACAGTGGCCAGGTGCTGGTATAGGGGCGGATAATATTTTTAGTGCAGGTGTATTTTCTGGTTGGTAAAGGACTTTATGTGCCACTATTAGCTGGTTGAACCGCAGTAGGCTAGGCAGTTCAAGCCATCCTAGGCGATTTAGGTTGTGACAGTGGTGTGCCTAGTAGGCTGTGCCAGTAGCAAATCTGGCAAAGTGGTTATAGCAGGATGATAGTTTATTAAGATCTGTTTTGTTTAAGTTGGAGAATAGAGGTGAGGCATAGAGAAGAGTTTATAGTAGATGGGAACGGGCAATTGCAGTTCTAGCAAGTGGGGTAAGGAAAGGTTTGATTCTGTAAAGAGAGCCAAGATTTTTATTAATGGTTTTGATAGTTTGATTGATATGTGCATCAAACTTCAGGTTGTTATCAACTATGACACCTAGTAGTTTAGTTTGGGCTTCTGGGGAGATGATAGTGCCATTGCTGGCGGTTATGTTGAAGAATGGCAGGGGGTCCTTTGTGAGAGGGAGAAGAGGAGCAGCTTAGTTTTGTTGGGGTTTAGAATTAGATGTTGATTGGAGAGTCATTTTCCACTGTATTAAAGGTATTTTGAGTTAATGTGAATAAAGTAGCTGGTGAGGTGTCAGAACAAATCAAGGTGGAGTCATCCGCATATTGAATGCAGGTAGCATCTGGGATGACTGAATGAAGGTCATCGATAAAGATGGAGAAAAAAGGCGTCCTAGTATCGAGCCCTGGGGGACTCCTAATGTGATGGGTAGAGGAGATGATAGCTTGTCCTGCCATAGGACTGCATGTTCCCTGCCCTGCAGGAAGGATTGAAACCATTGGAGCGCATGGTTGTTTAAGGAGAAAGCCTTCAAGGTATTTATAAGCATTTTGTGGTCAACCATGTCAAAAGCCTTGGCTAGATCTAGAAAGAGTGCTGAGGATAGTTTGTTATTATTGCAGTTGTGGTTAATGATGTTAGAGAAAGAGAGGATGGCAGAAGTAGTACAGTGGTGTGGCTTAAAGCCATGCTGAAAGTTGGACAACAGCTTGTTCTGTGTAAGGTAGTGCATGAGCTGTATGTGTACACACTTCTCCATAATTTTATTTTTAATTTTGTTTGCTTTCAATTTCCAGTCATCAAAGAACTTGATCAACCACAAGCTTTCCAAGTTTGCCTGGACTTAAATAAAATAAATTCCAAACAGTAAGTGGCCTAGCACAGAACCCTGTGGTATGTCTCTGCTCTCTGGTCACTTGCTAGTGCTTAAATCACCCACTTTGACAGTATATGTCCTGCCGTTGGGCCAGTTGGCTACCCATCTTGTAATGTAGGGGTTAATTCCCAATTGGGAGAGTTTCTCTATAATACTTGAGTTGCGGATTGTGTTAAATGCCTTGACTAGTTCAAGATAGGTGGCATGCATTTTCTCTCCCTTGTACATGGCCTTGGTGACTACCTTTAATAAATCCAAACTGGGTTGCATCCAGAGTTTGGAATTTACTTATGTCTTTGTTAATAAGGTCCATAATGATTCTTCCAAGACCTTGCAGATGAGGCTAGTCAAGCTTATGCTAGTCAAGCTTATGGGCCTATAATTCCCAGGGTCTGCTGATGGTTCCCCTTTGTGCAGATGGATTACTGTTGGTGTCCTCCATTACAGCAGAACCTAGCCAGTTCACAGGCTGTGGGTAAACAGGGATCCACATGGATCTGCTAGGTCGTGTTTTAAGTTATTTAAAAGGCAACCTGGGATGTTGCAAGGTCCCAGTGATGGTATGTTGTTGGCCTCCTAGAGTGCCAAGATGACCTGCTGTCTTAAGATAATAGGCTGAAGAATTGTAACAGGTATACTTTGGGGGATAACTGGAGGGGACAGGGGGTGAAGTTTGCCCCATATCTGTCAGCTATCAGGTTGGCTTTTACCTCTGGTTGAGTATGGGTGGTGCCATCCACAACAAGTTTAATGCATAGCTGGGTATTTTGTTTAGATGTCAGACGTAGCTAAAGAATGCCTTGCGATTATTTTTAGTTTTGAAGGCTATTTCTGCTTAATTAGCTTTGGAGGTCTTGACAAAATCTCTAATTTATTTATTTAAGCTTGGATTTCTTCCCCTGCTGACCCAGTTCCCTCTTGATCTTGGACATTAGTTTTTTTTTTTCTTTTGCCTGTGTATACTAGTGGTCCACCAGGGTGGCTTGTTTTTTTTTTTTTTTTTTTTTTTTTGTTAAGATCTGGTTTTAATCCAGACAGATACAGTGGATTCTGTACAACTGCTTAAGTGGTTATACAGGTCATTGGTGTATACCTCCGCATAGAAGTCCATGCTATCTGCATTTGAGGGGGCTTTAAAACATACCATTACTTAGTAGGAGGTAGTTTGTCTTTGAAAATTTCTTAAGAGTTTTTGAGCTTGATGGGGTATTTGGTCTTATAATTACATCAAAAGAGACTGATTTCTGATCCGATCTTATCAGGCGGGATGGTGCAGTGCTCTCCCATGTTAGTGAGTACTATGTACAGGACATTAGATCCTCATGTGGCTGTGCTGACTAGCTGTTCCAGAACATTTGCACTTACAAAGTTCAAGAACCTCTGACCAGTATGTTTGTGGTCCTGTATGTTTCCCAGTCAAGTGTAGAATAATAAAAATCACACAGGAGTAAGGTAATGGGCTGTATGGTAAGGGACTCCAGTAAGTCCAAGTATGTGATATTCTTTTCCTGTTTCATGGTGGAAGACCTATAGTTAGTTATGACGTGGTAGGGGGTGTTGTCTATAGTTAATTGGACATGGAGTAGCTCAAGTGAGTCATAATGTTTGACCAGGTTACAGCTGCACTTATCCTTAATGAAGATGGATACACCTCCTCCTGGTTATTTCATGCTCAGTTTGTGGTTTAAATGTATGGAAGGTATTCTAGCCCTGCATAGCCAGTGTGCTTTCCTTGCCTTTGAACCATGTGGTTTGAATGTATGGAAGGCATTGTAGCCCTGCACGGCCCGGATGCTTTCTTTGCCTTTAAACCATGTCTTGTACTGATCCTTAACTAATATGTTTATATTCTATCTAATTTGTTACAATTATTTGATCTGCAGATTATTTTGTTTTATTTTTGAAGACTGTAAAATTATTGTTCTTAAAGTGCTTTGTAATAATTTGGCACTCTTCTCCTTGGCCTCAACTGAAAATGGGCTTCCACCCAGTCAGACTTTCCCAGTAATCAAATACAAATAAATAAATAATAAATATTAGCATGCAAAATGTAAGCAACTTGTATATTAGCAACATCTCAGTAAACAACATTACTATAGCTTTTGTCTTACCAATTCTTCACTTCTAACAAAAGAAAAAGGTATCATTTTGACTAGATTTCTCACATATATAACTTGACATCAGTGAAAAACTTTGACCTAGATTTTCTTCAGGACAGCTCAAGGCAGGAAAAATCCAGCATTCTGACAGAAATGGAACATTGTTTTGTTTGCAAAGTTTCTGTAAGTGTTATTTATTTCATAAATGACCTGTGAAGGAATGCATTTCTCAAGAGCAACGAAAACAAAATCACCCGGAATTTAATACTTCTAATTAGCATATTAATTAGATTTGAAATTCAGTCAGCCCAGCAATGCACATACTAAGTAAAGGTGAGCAAGTAAAATAAAATTCTTAACATATATAGTTTTACCCCAGGATTCAGTAAGGTTCCGTGCAGAAATAACTTATTCCTGCACAGAAACTACTGTTTAAGAGCAGCACGGCAGTGCACCATGCATAGTAATGAAGGCGTGATGCCTCTGTTCCTAAATGGACACGGAGCATGGACGAGTGTAGGGGGTGTGTCTGAGAGCAGAGCTCTTACAATACACATACTCCTGCACTCAAGAATTGCCATTGGGCAATTATAATGAGCAAGAATGCTCATAGGGGGTTGCATACCTCCCAACTGTACAGATCTTCGCAGAATGTCCAGATATTTCACTCATAAATTTGGCCTGTACCCCATTTGTCCTGGCAAATCACTGGGAGATAATCTCAGAACTGACGTAGTTAAATAATGGCATACATTTGAGTTTCAGACACCAACTCCTTCAGAAAAAGTTATATTAAAACAAATCCTGTTACTCTAGCAACTTACTTAAGTTTATAAGAACAACATTTAAAATATGTCCCTAGTTGTACTTCATTTTGTCAAGCTTTGTCCAGATATTTTGCATGAAGAAGTTGAGAGGTATGGGGGGCTGCTGGGCTGTCTGCCAAATGTGCAGATGCATGCAGAAATCCACAGCAATAAGTGTAATCTGTCCCTTCCTAGAGAAAATAACACTAGAATTTGTTTTTATCAAGCAGATTAAATTTAACCGTAGGTGCACGGGTTTGCCCATTGCTTAGCTATGCATACTGTAGCTTAAATAGCACAAGAAGATAAATAGCAAGATACATTCAGTTGAAGCAGTACTGCAATAGTGTGGTGGTCAGAGCGATCGCTTTGCGAGGAGTCATTCCTCATTCAATCCTCAGAGTAGTAAATGCCATTTTCCATGTGAAAGCAATTTATGAACATTTTTTGCTGTATAACCTACTAAATAACATATATTTGTGAACTGGAGTACTGCATTAAGTGGAAATGTGAGGTGTCATTGTAATAATGTCATAAAATCCACAGATAAACACAACTGCCCCATACAGTATACGTACACATGAATCAGGGATACTAAACAAAGTTATAATGTGTAATGAATGATAAATCCATGCCATAGAGCAAATAGTGTAAAATATATATAGAGTGTCCAAATCTACCACTTTCCCAAGATCCATGTTTCATTTCTTTCAAAATTAGTGCAGAGATAAGTGGGAGAATGCACTTTTAAGCAGTAGTAAGCGGGTTTAATCCTGTTTGCATGGGGGTAAGCAATGCACACACAGGTTAAGCAATTTTGAAGTTAACTCTGTAAGCATATTTAACCAGAAGTTAGCATTCCTTACCGTCTCTCAAACCCATGCAAACCCACTTACAACTGCTTAAAAGTGCCTTAATCATTCTGTATCCAACAGCCCCTGTTCTGCCCAGCAACAAAATAAACAGGCCTTGTAAGCATGCCCTATACATTATAGTCACAGCAGTTAATCAATAATCCATCACAGTTGCATATAAAATTGAGGTATACCCAAACAGATCCTTACTATAGCAAAAGCACAATTTGCATGTGAAAGCAATCTATAAACAGTTTTATGTTGTATAACCTACTACATAACATATATATATGAAGTAGAGTACTGCATTAAGTGCAGATGTGAGGTGTCCTTGTAATAAAGTAGTGAAATCCCCAATAAACACAAGTACCCCATACAATATATGTATACATGAATCACGGCTACTAAACAAATATATAACATGTAATGGATGATAAATCAATGCCAAACAGCAAATAATGTGCAAATTTAAAAATAAGCAACGTTAAGCATTGCACATCTCTGCTTACTTGGTGTAAGCAATACGCAGTACAGCTAAATTGATTTGCCCATTGGTATACCCCTTTAAGCAATGCCAGCTTTAGGTAAGCAGGTTTGCCCATAGCTTAGCATTTTCAAAACCATCCAATCACAGCAACGTGTGAGAAATCGGCCCTATTTAAACCCCACAGGCAGGAATACATCTCAGAACAGGTTGCAGCTTCCTCCTGTAGGCATTATGGCTGGCGTCAGAGAAGGATCGTGCTTCCGAGTGCAGCGCTGGGGCATCCAGGAGTCCAAGGTCATGCCAGGACTCCTGGTAAAAGACCATGAGGAGAGACAGCTGCAGGGTCACTACCAGGGTTCCCAATATAAAGCGGAAGCCTGGGACTGTCTCACCCGTGACCTCACTAGTGCCACTGGCATTCATCAAACTGGTGAGCAGGTCAGACATCACTATGCTGACCAGAAACAGAGGAAGAGGGAGCTCTTGGATCAGTGGATCCAAGAAGCTAGGCAGGGTTATGTCCCAGCAGTGTGTAAGTACTCATTCTACTACATGTTTAATTATTGCCAGCTCATTTATATTATGGATAGGTATGGCTAAATATTCCTCTTATGTGTTTGACAGCGGCAGCAGAGCGGGCTGTGAATCAGGAAGCTCATGCCTGTAGGTTGCAGAGGTTGCATCGCGAGGCAAGTTAGTAATAATCTTGCATGTACTGTCATAAGAAATAAATCTAAAAGTAGTAGAAAGTTAATTGTTAATATAAAACCTGTATTGTGTATGGGACGTACTGAATAAACCAGACAATATAGCAGGATGAGTCTCATATACGTGATATGTAAATAAAAGGGTAACAGCCTGGCAATAAAGGTCTAATGCCGGGACTGCTTGTGTTTACTCTGGTATCATATGGAAATGTAGTGTTGCATTCTCTTAATAGTACTGTTGTATTAAGCACTGTTACCCACACTGTGCTACATAAATAAAATGTGTAGGAATGTCTGTATACGACTGTTGTAATCACAAGGTCATATTGTACAACTGAGGGAGACTTAGACAGAAAGCAGTGAAACGATACACAACATAGTCCAAATAGCACACTCAACTTAGATGTAAACTGTTGTGTTTTAGCACACATAGCCATGGTTCGAATCCTTGGAGTGGTAGTAAGCTGTATGCAGAATCATACCCCTCAACTGTACAGATTTTGTCAGCAAATTCAGATAATTGGCTTATATTTCCTGCTTGTCACCCTGTCCCCCTGGCAAATCAGTGGGATGATCCCAGAAGTTTAGGCAGCAAATAATGACATACAACTGATTGTCAGACATCATAACCGTGAGAAATATATCTATAAGAACAAACCAGTCACTCTAGCAACTCACTAAAATGTTATGAGAGTAATATGCAAAGTATGTCCCATCTCTACCCCCATATTGTTAAGCTATGACCAGATGGTGTGCAGTAACAGAATGAGACGTATGTGCATAATACTAACGTAGAATCTGATAATATGTATGGCAATATTCAGGTAGTGTTAACAAACATTCCCTCCACAGGTCTGTCAAATAAGAAAAATTGTGCCTGGAAATAAAAGATTGAAATCCTGGACTGGTACTGTTTAGTGTGGTATTGTATGGAATTGTTAGTGTTGCAGTTTCTCTGAATAATAATGTATTACTTATCAATGTCATCCACACTGTGCTACATAAGAAAACTGTCTTGGAATCCCTGTATAAGAGTGATGTAATTACAAGGTCTGATTGTAAAACCATGGGAAACTTATAGACAGAAATCAGAGAAAATATGCACAGCAATAACTAAATAGCACACTCAACTGCGATGTACACTGTTTTATTTTTAGTAGACTCAGCCATGGTTCGAATCCTGGGAGTGGTAGTAAGCTGTATGCAGAATCAAACCCCTCACCTGTACAGATTTGTTCAGTATGTCCAGATAATTGGCCCATATCCGCTGCCTGTTACCAGGTCCCCCTGGCAAATCAGTGCGACGATCTCTGACATTTAGGCAGCATATAATGACATATAACTGACTGTCAGACCTGTAAATATTCCGAAAATGTATATGAAAACAAACCAGTCATTGCAGCAACTCACCAAAGGTTTATGAGGGTAATTGTCAAAATATGCCCCAGTTTCACCTGCATATTGTCAAGACAGACTGTGTGCTATAAGAGATTGAGAGTTATGTGCATAAAATCAACCTGGAATCTGGGAATATGCATAGAAACAGTCAGTTAGTGTCAACAAAAAATACCTCCACAGGTATACCAGGTAAGAGCTGTGTACTGCAGGTAAAACACAGTTCATGTATATAGTTGTCATGTATACCACTGTCCAAACTAAGGTCATAGGGTAGTGTAATAATACATGTAAGGTACAGAGTACAGCACTGCCTAAGAAACTATTGAGAACTACAGGTATATACAAATTGTTAATTGACATCCCCCCCCACCATATCTGCAACAATAATCTAAATATACAACTCAATGGGTATGTGTACAATTAAATCTACTGTTGGAGCATATGTCCTATTGTTTGATAAATACTGAAATTTGTTCCTATGCATGTGCCATGTTGAAATACTCCCACATTGGTGGTATGCTGCCATCAATGTACCTGCATGCTGCTGTAATGGCCACTGTGGTTCCATATATGCATGTGTTCTCTTTGCTATGCAACTGTTCCATATCTGGTGTTTTGGGTTAATGGGAATATCTATGCATGCTGTTATACCTAATACTTGAATGTGTTGACTGTTACTAACCCACATATGTTTTAAAATTGAAACACCATAGCACGTTTGGGAAGGTCAGTCCGAGTGGACATACTTCTCCCACCTCATCTGGCCATGGCATCAGGCAACAACACATCTGTGGGCCACCCTTGGACCTCCTCATCTGCTGGTCCTGCACCACCTTCAGGTGGGACCACCTCAGGGGAATGGGGTTTCCCCCTCTGTTGGAGTGGGTGCAGACAGGATCCTGTCACCCATCGTCAGGTCCATGGTCTGGGGAAGAGCAAGCGCCGCAGGAAGTTCGGAGATCAGCTATGCCAGCTTGAGGGTTGCGTGGGGCATCTAGAGGATGAGCCTGCCCTTCATACCCAGCACAGCCACCTTCGAGGCCATGAAGGTGCAGTGGTGACAGCTCATGGGTGGGGACCTCAGACTCACTGTTTCCATTTGGGGGCTCATGGGCTTCCAACTTCCAAAAACCCCTCATATACTGCCCTTGTATGATGTCTTGTCTGTCATCCTACCCAACCTACCTCCCCAAATATACCTACTATCCCTCCCCAACATCCCACTCTCACCTTAAAAAAAAGGGCAATCTGTTCCAAAAAACACCTCGCCCAATACATAGCTGTCCATTTCACACACATGACCACTGGACACATGTATTCTGGTCTAATTGGCTTCACAACATATTTTGTTGTTCTCACCCCTCTCTCAGGGGTTTGAGTGTCCAAATCTAACTCCAAATCAGTGTATATGCACAGCTGTTGCTGTAGAAGAAATGGGCAGCTATGGACCTACCCTACACCCGTCCTGCACATCCTTAGCTATTTTCCCTACTGTCTCTCCCTTTTTCTGCCCCTTTTTCACCACTTTCCTATAAACCCTTTTTCTTTTCTTTTAAAGAAATTAGCATGGGGGTAGGTAGGAGTAATCACTTTTAAGCAAAAGTAAGCAGGTTTAAACCTGTTTGCATGGGGGTAAGCAATGCCAACACAGGATAAGCAATTTAGAGGCAAACTGAGTGTAAAAAATATTTTCCCGGAAGTTATCATTGCTTACCATCACACAAACCCACGCAAACCTGCTTACAACTGCTCAAAACTGCCTTAACCACTCTGCACCCAACAGCCCTTGTTCTGAACAGCAACAGAATAGACAGCCTTTGCAAGTCTCAAACCCAGGACCGTGCATACCATAACCAAAGTGATTTGCCACTAAGCCATATCAGATATACATAACTCTGATGTTTTCTCAAACATAGCATCCAGCACAGTAACTCAACAATAGAGAAAATGTATTTATATATGTAGATGTATGTGTATATGTGTGTGTGTGTGTGTGTGTGTGTGTGTGTGTGTGTGTGTGTGTGTGTGTGTGTGTGTGTGTGTGTGTGTGTGTGTAGATATATATATATATATATATATATATATATATATATATATATATATATGTATAGATAGATATAGATAGATATATACATATATGTATACATCCACAGATATATAGATATATATGTCTACATATATATGTCTATATGTGTATAGCAATATATATATATATATATGTAAACAGATATACATATATATATATATATATATATATATATATATATATATATATATATGTATATATATATATATGTATGTATATACATATATATTTCTATAGATATATAAGAGAACAGAACAAATACATATATGACCAAAGGCACCATTAATGGGGGTGAGGGGGCCCAATTTAAGTACCTCTTATAATAATTTATATCATCCTCTCCTCAACAGCCAAACAGATCTGCCTTGCAACACAATACCAACACTTGCAAGTCTCATACTCAGGACACTACACAACATAGCCACAAGAAGTTGACAGTAATCCATCCCACCTGTATGATGTTTGGATGGTATCAATAACATATCATGCAGAACAGTCTGTCTACCATAGGGAATGTACAATGTGGAAGCAGTAAACATTCCAATGAGTATGTGTGTGTGCAGATACACACACACACACACACACACACACACACACACACATATTTATATATATATATATATATATATATGCATATATATAAATATCTATGTATATACACATACACACTCATATACATATATTACTACGTATAGATATGTATAGGAAGATACATATGTAGAGGGTGCACGAACAGCCAGTATTCCTACAGTTGCCACCTTTTAAAATGGACTGTGTATGATTTTCATATACAAAAGACAATTATTGCATGAAACATACCCACAGAGAAGTCAAAAGATATGACACACACACAGGTTGCATACATAAGAAATGTTTATTCGTGTACTATTACAGTTGTATATGCCATGGCATATAGCTGTTAGGTGTTTGAAATACATACTAACTGAGTAATGCAAATCTAAATCAAAACATTTTATACAGTAATCTGAAAGCATAACATATGTTGCTGTCCAGACCAAGGCCTTCAGGTAGTACAACAGTAAAGAAACATGGGCCAGAAGATAAGAATCAATCAACAGTAAGTAATGCAGATGTAGTTCAGCAGCCTCCAATTACACTCTGTACTCAACCCCCAGGGGGAAAAGAGTTAAGCTGTTACAATGAAGATGTATCTGTTACATAACAATGCTTAACTTAAAACATCAGTATCACACTGACAAACAGAACAGTCTGTAAGACAGTAAGCACTAGCCCACCAATGTTCCCAAGGTGAAATGTATGAACATTTACAGTCATATACCTTAAGGTTTCTTACTTCTGATATCCCTCACATGTTGTAACAGCCTAGGGTATATATGGTGCATACCACTCCCTCATAGAATTACATACACTGCCCTATGGACTGCACAAGAGCACAGATGTTTTGCCCAGCTGTAGACCACATATATATGGACCCTACCCCACAATATGTGTGGGAACCACATCACTGGAATGACTGCAGGAATGGTAGCATGACAAAACCATACGCCACTACTTAACAACCTTTTACTGCATGACATATGGACAAAGTCTGGTATATAGGTGTAGGACAGAGGTTGGAACACAGGGCCATATTTGCAATATTGTTGTTATACACTGAGAGGGTTGCTGGTATTACAGGGTTGGTTGCAACATGCCCTTATTCAGGAATATGAAGTCAGAAACACAAATGGATGTAGCCATGTACTGATAGTACTCAACAGACAGAATGCCAGTGATATATCTGAGACAAGATCTGTGTAATGGACAGACAAAACATAACAGCCAATCCTCTGGCCATCATGTGGATAGGCCCACAGTTGACAGCTATGCAGACACTCTGTATTACATGCTAAACTAGTATGTACACACAAACCATGTAACACTAGTGGTATACAATGCATATGACAACACTACTCACCCTGCTGTAGGTCTGGAATCTTATACAAATATGTAGTTGGCCTGTGTCTCCATGTCCTCTTGTAAGAGGTATTGCTACCTGCTGTCTGTAACAATGCTGCCCACACACAGGAAGGATGTCCTCCATACAGGAAAAGTAAAGGGCCCATGCCCAAACAATTTACTAATTTATAGTAGTGGGTTGCCATGACAGTGGTAACTGGAAATACTCCACAGCACGTTGTGGACACTGATTGGTGCAGAGGCCATCACCTGATCATGTGCATCACCTACAAAATCCATGCTGCAATCTATTCAAAGCAGCTCAATCCATGTAGTAGAGAGAGACAGAGAGAAAGAGAGAGAGAGAGAAAGAAGAAACAAACATCCATCCAGTAAATATAAAGTTGTTCAACAACTGAACCTACAGACATCCCAAGTTAACCAAGGGGACACAGCAAACTTTATCCATAAGAGATGGCAATCCTTCAACAGGAATGTGAAGCATATATGCATGTGATTGAATGTAGTACTTGGTCTATAATAATGGGATAGATGATGTGGAATGATTTATATGTGCCATCAGGTGTTGTTGTTGTAATGATGTCCTGTTGAACAACTGCTATGGACAATAATGTCTGTCACTGTGGGCAGTGGGCCATACTTGTCAACTGTGCAGATCAGCACTGAATGACAAGATGTAAACCATAATAGAGTGTGTTGTGTACCACAAGACATGTATATTAGTGTTACCAATAGCTGGTGGTTCAAGTAATGCCATTATGATGGACAGATTAGTTTCAGACCCCACCACTTGCAGGACAATCATGTTAATGTGTAATGTAGCATGCACAAATGACATAAGTGTGTAATAAGCTTACCTGCAATCTGCCCCTATATCTACCCCCCCTAATGTTAGCATGTTAGCCTGTGTCAACATGTGACACATATCTGTGTTGTAGCAAGGTAGAACAGTGCAGCTGTGCAGGAAGGAGAGTTAGAGAGTGTGGACCTGATGTACGACTGCACCCTATATATATATATATATATATATATATATATATATATATATATATATATGTATATATATATATATATATATATATATATATATATATATATATATATATATATATATATATATATATATGTATATGTGTGTGTGTGTCTCTCTCTCTCTCTCTCTCTCTATATATATATATATATATATATATATATATATATATATCCATGTATGTCTACAGATATACAGACACACACACACACACACACACACACACACACACACACACACACACATATATATATATATATATATATATATATACACACGTGTATGTCTACATATATACAAACACACACACATATTTATAAAAATACTTGTCCCCTACTGTTGGGTGACAGTGCTGCATGATATGTGTGAAAGAACATCACACATATCAATACACACACACACACATATATACATATATATATATATATATATAGAGAGAGAGAGAGAGCAGTAAGTCTGTGCAAAATGGACAGTTATGGCACATTGCCCTTGTTTGTGAAGGTGGGATTGATATTTTGGGGGCGGATAGTAGGTTTATTTGGGGAGGTAGGTTGGGTTGGAAGACACAAAAGACACCATACAGGGGCAGTATATGACACAAGTGGTGGGTAAACACCTTGGATGGGAAGTGTTGTCTGGAATGTGGAAGCCCATGAGCTCCCATATGGAAACAATGGGACCAAGGTCCCCACCCATGGGCAGTCACAACATCATCTTCACAGCCCTGAAGGTGCTGGGGCTGGGGGCTGAGCAGGAGGAGCATTTGGACACTGTGATTGTGTACTGTGGGCCTCAAGGTGCTGTAGCACATCCCCCAAGTCTCTGTGGAGCTCCCTATGCACCAGACCCTGGACCTGACTTTGAGTACAGGTTGCTGTCTGTGTGTGCTCCCGGGGGGTGGCAAGCACCACCCCCTGAGGTGATTCCACCTGAAGGTAGTGCTGAACCAGTCGATGAGGTCCCAGGGTGGGTCCCAGATGTGATGTGGCCTGGTAATATAGCCAGATGAGGTGGGAGAGGTGGTTCTGCTGGCAACTGTTTTCCCAAGCATGCTATTGTGTGTTATAGAACATATGTGGGTAGTAACAGTCCATACATTCCGGGATTATGTCTAACAGCATGCAGAGAAATCCCCACTAACACAAAAAACAAATGTGCAGCAGTCACATAGCAATCAGAACACATGCATATATGGAACCATAGGGGCCCTTACAATGGCATGCAGGTGACATTACTCGTAACAGGCCACCAATGATAGTGTTTCAACATGGAACATGACTACAAACATAATGCATAAATTGTACAATATGATATATGTACAAACAGTAGGTCTTCTGTAGACATACCCATTCAGTTGTGTGATCAGACTGTTGTTGCAGATATGGTGGGAGGGGGCACAGAGATGTGTATTAGCAACTATGATATCCTTGCAGTATTAGGTCCTCAGACCTGTTTCTCTCTTTATGTCTTTCAGGTAAAATGTCCAGGGAGAGACTTCCAATGTACACAGCGGAGGAGAATGATGTCATCATTACATACCTGGTGCAACACTACCATACCCTGTTCAGGCGTACAACCTATGATCTGCAGGAGTGGACTGCCCAGTGGAATGATCTTGTCCACAGGGTAAACGCTGTCGGCCTGCATAACCACAGTTATGAGTAGGTCCGACATCGATGCCCTGATCAACTCCGCCATGTGTGCTGCTGCAGTTAGGGGGGACCAGCTTGCAGCAGGGGCGTTCATGCATCCAGCTCTCCCTGACACATGTTGAGAAGCTCCTTGACAGCCTTGGGGCACCTGCCCACCCACAAACTCAAGATCCGGTGGACCATAGTGGAGGTGGGTACTAACCACACAATGGCTGAGGAGCATGCATGCAAGTCCAGAGGGCATATCAGTAAACCACTGTTGCATATCCATATGCATCTGTAGAGTTTAATCATGCATATGTGAGATGAAATATATATATAGTTTATTTCTGTGTTGTAGTAATAAACAAATGTGCATAATCTGTAGTATTGTGGGTTTGTACTGTTGCTGTACTTTAATGCTGCACGCACCCTGTACCAGTGCCACAGGTGTGGCTACTGACATCACATCTCTTACACAATTATTTAGGTCTTTCTGGTATAACTCCGGGACAGCAGCCTGTAGCTGGTGAGCATGGTATTTGTTCAGTTTTGCCAATACATCAGTCATGTTATGGCCATGGTATATTCCTTGCACACATTTAAAACACCTACCCATAATGCATGCTGTACATGTTCACGTATTGTTGCTGTTAACTGCACTGCATCACAGTGGTCACCATGGTGGCATATCTGAAGGGTATGTAAGAGTCCTGCAATATAACTAACAACCTGTCATTGCAAGATGTGTGCACAGAGATGAACATAATGATGGGACAAATGGCCTACAGTAGGGACTTGTCTGTAACATCACCATTATACAGTGCTACAACTGTGTATATACCACGGGTTGGGAGAGTGGCCTAATGGATATGGTGTTTGCCTTACAAACACAAGGTGCTGGGTTTGAGTCCCACAAGGGATAATTGGCTAAGCTTAAAATGGCTCGCAAGTGCAGCTAGCTTAGTACTAATCTATGAACCTATGAACCTATAAACTATTACAAAGGCAACTGTTACAGATCTACACTACAACATATCACAATAATGCATTCCACAACCCTTACAACCTGCGATGTGGTCCTAACATGAGCAATGAATGTGTAATATTGAATCCTAGGTTAGGACAGCAAATATGGTGACTACATACCTTCACAAACACTGGAAGCATATGTGTGCATACACTCCAGATAATATATTGTTGAAGCAGCTTTTGAAGTATTGACAGCATGCATTCTTCATGAGTATGGACCTTCCTACAAGTACAGGTCCTCAATGTCACACCAAAAAATGGTCTGCTGTCCAAGACATTTGGCCATCAAATATGCCCGCTTACCTGCAACAGAGGCAGCTCTGGCTTGCACACATCTTACAAGCCATGGAATGGATCCTATACTCAACAGGTAGCACCCAGAATTACAACATGTAGCCTTACCTCACCATTGCATATACCATGGCAAACAGTGCAGATAGTCATGTATGTGGTGAGGATGTATGGGACAGGATTAATGTAGAAAATAAACAGATGGCCATCCAAGACAGATGACAACACATGTTGAAAACTGGTCATGCAGGCTGCCTAGTAACATTCCACAACACTGAGGCAGTTGCAGCAATGTCTAGCAAGTACTGGCTTTGCAGTACCTGTGTAGGCAATTGCCTGGACTCTCCATAAGTGTGGCCCATAGGTTAGGGTAATCAGATGAGACAGTTGCACAATAGGAAACATCAGCCAGGCTTCTCTACAGGTAGTATATGCATAACAGCAAAAGTCCCCAAAAGGCATGTGTTGCAATGTGTGCTGATGTACCAAGACCACGTTGGAAACCTACAGACAGTATCAATTAAAATACATGTGCTGCACAACCAACACCTCACCCCATCTCAGGCCCACCATCCTCATCTGTACCTTGCCAGTGCCATTGCACACCTGTATGTTTTCCATTCATTAGCAGGGACTAGGCTGGTACAAATGGTGTTCAGTATTTGGGACACTGCAAAATGACACACATGTGTAGGCCAAGCATCTGCAAAAAGGCTGAGGGTAGGGAGGGGGAGTCATTCTGAAACACAACAGTGCACTGAAGCAGAGAGCCAAAGCTTGCTGAGAATGGCTGTATCTGCACAAAGTCAAGGTCATGAGTTGTGGCAGACATAATCCTGACTCAACAGCAATAGTGACGGCATTGTATGACCTCCAAGGGCTGTGCACATAAGTTGACCTTGTAATCATGCAGAGTTGGGGGAGATTTGTAGGGCAGAGTGACCAAATACTGGCAAATGCAGATGCTCCATGCTAGTATACCCCTTCCAGGAATAGTGACTGCTGTAGTACACATAACAGTAGGTACAACAAACCATAATGATAAGGGTGTGCACACATATGCACCCACAAATTGAATGCATCTCATTCAGCATCTGTACAACAAACACATTTGTTTGATACTGCATTTTATTGCACAGGTCATATGTCACATATCAGGTTAGTGTAACTTTAACATATGCAGTAATGTTGCCCCATGGCATATCAGGGAAGAGGGTGCCTTATCAAGAAGGATGTGTACATTCCCCATAGCCACAGTAAGGTTTGAAGGTTGTCAGTGTAATTGTATTTTATTGGCCATACATGCACAGCTGCTGATGAGATCTGTAAATCAGACATCAGGCATTCACAAATGACATCTATCCACATATCATCCCAGATATGTGCTGGGCAAACACATAGGGGCTGTGAGCAGCAGAGCAAACATAACTATCACACATCTACACTGGTGTGTACACCTGTGAGGTATGATGCACAGTACATGCCAGGGTGCTGAACAGGTGCACAGCAATACTGTGTACATGGGTGCAGTGTATTCCAGGGGAAGGGGCATCACATACTAACACAACCCATGCATCACAGAGATGTATAATGTTGCCAACAGGGATTGACTATAGCTACACTGCATGCTGTTGAGTGCCATATGTCATGCAAGTTGACAGATGGGTAATGACAGGTCTGTGTGTAATATCTTTGTGCAACCTCACTTGTGTATGTGTGTGTGTGGGGGGGGATTAATTTGTCTGTAAGTGCTATCTGGTGGAGTGGAGTGGAGGTTGATGTTTGTAGAATGCATGTGTGCATGTGTGTGTGTGTGTGTTTGTGAGTGTGTCCATGTATGCATATGTGTGAGTGTGGGGTTGCTCATACCTCTCAACTTCCCTTAGAAATTGTGCAGCACATGGACATGGACAGACACATTAGACATCAGGAATACTTTACTGGCATGTAATCTCAGGACAGCTGATAGTATAATAAAGTCTGTAGCATGAAAAATGCACTGGGAGGGAAAACTAGACACCAGGGATACTGTTTTAATTGCAATTAGCAGAAAGGTGAAAGAATACCCAAGTATGCAGCACTAAAGATGCATTGGGGAATTACTAGACAACACGAGAGAGTGCTTCCACATATTACTGTGGTCCACATAAAACGTTAATAGAGCAACAGATCTTGCATCTACTGAACAATAGTTAAGTATGACACTCCTGTTTGGGACATTATTGAGTGACTGTAGTAGCCCATAACATATGGGAGCCATGTTCAAGACGTCTGGACAAAACCAGGGTGAACACTGGATGACATCAGGGAGTCTTTGAAAAAATGACTCCAATCAAGTTAAAGAGTTCATAGATTAACAGGTCATGTTTTGTGATCACTTTTCTGAGCAATTAGAAGAATGATACATTAATGTTTGGTATTATCGACTGTAACTATTCAGGACTGATGCAGGATGAGGAAATTAAGAGACAAAACTAGGGACATTCTGTAAAGTCAGGGACAGGTAAGTAGTATGGTGGAATGTCACAGTGTGTATGTGTGTGTGTGTGTGTGGGTGCTCATTGGAGGGTTTCTTGTCATCGTGCCCTTGGTGGAAGTGCCACATCTAGTACCACCAGACACATGTTTTAGGCCTTCATGGAGGTGCAGGCAAGTATGGAATGGTACACCAGACAGGCTGTGAGGCTGCAGAGGGCTACTCATTCAGCTGTTACCGACAACATCCATGATCTTGCAGGTGCCCTCTGTCATTTTTCAGAGGTAATGGATAGATGGTTGGGTGAGATGGTGGGACTCCTCGACTGTGGAATGTCCATGCTCGAGCATATGGTGGGAGTGGTGTGATGGCCATGTGGACGTAGGCCAGCAAAACCAACAGCTGGAGGTCGACATGGATATGCCAAAACACAGAGCCGCTCCTCTAGTGGCAGTACCAGCCCTAGCACTGCAGGGGGGGGCACTGTCTACACCACACCACAGCAGGCCGCATGCACATGGCCCTGGTCAGTTCCAAGAGGGACCTGGATCCAGTGGACATTTGTCATCATCAGGGGAGAGTATCATATCGTGGCTTGTACCTGGTAGTGCCTGTGGAACCCCTGTCAGGCACAGTTCTTGTGTCCTTGCCCAGAGATAGTGAACTGCACACCCTGTCAGGTACAGTCTGCAGCTGTCCAACATACCCCTGTATAGGGCAAGCACATGGCAGAACTGTGTGAATGTATACATACACAAAATACCAACAGAGCTAGGGCAACCCCATACCTACACACACCACATCACCACAGCCAAAATAATAATTAAACCCCCTCACTCACACACATGGTGTCAAACATATGGCTCAGCTTAAGTCTCTTTCAAACCAACAACACACCCTGTGCATATGAAGATACCTGTGCCAGATCCATGTCATCCATAACATTGATGCAGGGACAGGATTATATGATTCTGATGAACAGGGTGACTGTACTACAGTGCACCAATATAATGATGTGTAACACATTGTCAGCAGTAAAGTTTAATGCTTACATGTCAGGAAGTGTACCTGTCCAGCCATGATGCATTATAGCTGCTATTAACACTGAGTGATTGTGGTCTCCATAATGTATTCTGTTTGTGTTGTAGGTGCCCATGTGTCAGCAGGATGATGGTCTGCTGTTGTATCCTACAAGGGGTATGGCACTGTGGTGACACCATGGCTGTGCCATATCTTGGGTACAGGTGAACACATGTCACAGGTCTGTATAACAGTTGCTGCACGTGCCACATGGACAATAAGTCTGGGGGTGGTGTATACAGGTGAGTGCATGGTGGCTGATTTCAGCAGCCCTTCTACAGTGGACAATGGTAAGTGTACTCTGGGGGAACAAACCACATGTTTGTGTATAACACACACAGAGGCTTTGGTGTTGATGCAATACAAAGAGAATTTTGTACACATGGATGTATGTACTTGTGCAAGGAATCCATTGTAGCCTATGTAATTCCACCAAGACAGAATAGATGCAACAACACATTGGGAAATAAGCAGTCTGCTAGTTTAATGTCATTGACAATGGTACTGGCAGGGTATATGTCCCTTTCCCCAATGTAGTGCAATCCTCAACTCGGTAAACATAGGTGTGCTGTTGTGGGTGGCACAGCCCTACTGTTTGGAGGGTGAGAGGTTCTGTAGAACTGCAGTTAGTGTGATAGACAACTACTTAGCCTGTTAACATGAACTGTACAGTATTACGGCCAGCTAAGTGGGGGGATACATTCAACACTAACAGCAATGATAGTGGTTGTGTCCACAAGAGCCACACCCAGCTATATAATCCAGCCCCAGTATTGTTGTACACCTATACAGTGGGGAAGAGGGCATTTACACATCTACCACTAGTTATGATGAAATGTATTTCCACAGGCTGATACCTGTGAAATGTTAGCATATGCCAGACAGACAGATGACCTCCTGGGACATGTATATTCTGCAAATGGAAGTAGATTCCTTCACATACACACACACACACACACACACACACACACACACACACACACACACACACACACACACACACACACACTTACTTGGCAACACTGGGACTAGAACCCCAACCTAGGTATGTAGTGCTACTGATGTATGTGGCCTTAATTGCACACACCACACAGCTTTTAGGATGTGTGTTCCAGGTTGCATGGTATGTGGAGAACATCCCAAGGCCTGTACAGTATGGTAATGGGGGATGTACTGGTTGTTTATGGACAATACATAGTGTGACATACTGTCATATACACATTGACAAACACATAACAGTCATACACACATCTGAGAGACCTGGGCTTATCAGTTCTAACTACCTTGTCAGTGTGTCCATTTTGTTACGGATAAGTGGCACACAGCACATGCATAACTGGGTTGGATAGTGTTATCAGTTACCTGTATGGTTGATGGTGACAGTGGTCCCTATACAGTGAAACATGGGACATGTACTGGGGATACCATGGTGTAAAGGCAGTATACCCAGCATCCACACCCCACAGTGAATATTGTACACACTGGAACCCATGAAAACACTTTGACGTACCCACCGTCACACATTGACCGGGACTACAATACAACCCCTTGTCTATCCCAAGAGTGCTACTACAGGGATATGCATCTAATGCACATGCCACAGGGATAGTAGGGTGACACATTGTCATGGCTCTACTACGGTCAGCAACATCACAATCCCTAATACTGTTTGACAAGGTGTATTGTATTAGGAGAATGTGGCCTCAGAATTCTGTATCCTACAAATATACACACATGCATGCATACACATACTTGCCAGAACTCAGAGGGTATCCCATGCCTATCAACTTATTTGTACAACAGTGTTGTGCTGGTACTACAAGCCCCAGGTAGCCCTTATGGAGAAGAGTATAAAAAGCTAATGTAATGTCCGTTACAGCAGCCACATCTAACTATGGCAATGGGGGGTAAAGTGGGTGTGAAGGGCCTCAGGGTATTCTCAACTACAGGTCTACAAGCACACAGACACTGTTATTCTCAGTAATGCACACATACACATTTGTCAGTACTGGAGTCCATCGTTGCAGGTGTTCATAGATGTGTACCAGGCTATTGTCCATGGAGAGAGGGTGATGAGTGTACAGCAATATCATGCCACCTGCCATGTGCCAACAGAGCATCTATCAACAAATACCACTGGGGTGATGCTCAGGGTGAGAGTTACATGCAACAGCCAATCATCTTGTTGCCTCTTGCAGAGGGCCAGTGAGGTGCTCCAGTTGACATGTATGCAACATGTATCACATAACATAGTCAGTGTCTGTCCTGGAGACCTGTACCCGAGCATGTTCTGTTGAATGTGGTAGTGTAGTTGAGGTATCCATAGCATGTGGTGTGTACAGGGTGTAGATTCTTAGCTATGGCATTCATAACACTACTGGGCAGACATGTCAGTGTCTGTCAATCATAGATTACCTGTAAGTAGCCAAGATGGATACCAGACATCTGCACATCTGTACACAGGACAGACACATCAGCTAGCCAACTGACTATGCATTAGGATGAAGGTGTTGACAGACAGACGTCTGACACCGATAGGTATGCCATTACTACATGATAGCAGCCCTCATTGACATGTGCTATACACACAGTAGTCTACAGTTAATTTCCACATGTCAGATCAATATTCAGTAGGAAATATTTAATGAGACACAGCTCACACACCAGGGACACGACAGAGAGGACTCAGAGTCCATCTTTGCATGCAGGGGT